>NW_005871049.1:14096916-14141749 GCF_000147115.1 Myotis lucifugus | reverse complement strand
GCACTGGAGGTGGAAGGTGGGGTATGAACGGAAATAATAAAGGCAGGGGGATAATGGGTATGGCACAGACATACCCTCTGCTATGAGGTGGTATGTGGTGGGGAAGATGGAGGCAGCCATCCTAACTTAGTTGTAGATCTATTGCATTTGGCCTAACTTTTCAGACATACAAATAGAGACATCCAGTTAGATATTTGGGTCTAGGCTTCTGAAGAGAGTGGAGACCTGCAGTCATTGAAGTAGAGGTGATAGAGGAGTGGGTGACATTGTGTTTTTGAAGAAACTACAGGGTGGAAAGGCAGGAGAGACTCTGCCTCAGCCCTGAGGACACCCAGGGTTTAATGTCCTGATGAGGCAGAAGGATACTGAAAACAGAAGAATTATAGAAAAATAGAACAGAAACGAGGAGAGTCTACGCCCTGCAAACTAGGGGAAGATAATACTCAGAGAAGGAAGGAGAGGTCTGTGTTATCCACTGTTACGTAGAGGAGCCAAAATGTCCATTGCATCCTGGAGATTATTGGTCTCTATAGCAAATACTGTTTTGATGGAGCAATGGAGAGAGAAGGTGGAGACAGCATAGTGGTGATGAGTGTGGACTGCAGAGCAGGACGGCCTGTGTTCAAACACCTGTCCAGCTAATTAGTAGCTGTGTGACCTTGCAAGTAACTTTCTCTCTCTAAGTCTAAGTTTCTTCATCTCTAAAGTAGAGATAGCAATTGTTCCTACCTCATGTGATTACTGAGATATTAATAATTAAGTGAAAAATACTTAAAACAGTGCTTGACAGGTGGTAAACATTAAACAAATGGCAGCAATTGTTTTAGTTGTTATATTCTGTTTATTTCTCTGAGAATCAATGTGGCCCCTTCTGTAAATCCTCTCTAGCCCTTGCTATTAAATGTCCCAAGACGATTCCTAGTGTTTGGTAATCAGTGACCCCACCAAAGGCTCAAAAGCTGGTCTAATCACCAGTCTCCTGTAGGAATCCAGTTTCTCTGACACTGTGCTCTGATAGTTGGTGTGCTTTTCCAGTAAATACTTTCTTTCTTCTTCCCCAAAGACTCCAAGTATCAAGGCAAAACACAAAAGGAAAAATCCCCACTGATAGATGTTAATTTAATAAATGTCAGACTCTTCTATTTGCTATTTCACGAAGCAGTTTAGTCTTGCTGTGCCAAGTGTGGACCGCAGACAAGCAGCCCAGCATCATCTGGGAATTGGTTAGAAATGCAGAACCCAGGTTCTGTCCCAGACATACTATCAGAATCTGCAATGAAACAGTTTTCTGGGTGGTGCACGTGCATACTAAAGCTCCAGCAGCATGCTTTTGCGAGTTCATCCATTTGGCATAGCCCATGTTTTTTTGTTGTTGTTGTTTTTGTTTTGTTTTTATTTTTGCCACAAGCATACAACCCTAGTTAGCTTCCTTACCCAAATTCTATCAGAGTGATTCCAAGTACTTTCCACAACTTCACGTTGACTTTGTGGTAGAAATCCCATGACCTAATTGGTTGATGCTGAGTCGATTGCTACACCTCTGAAATAGGCACCCCACCGTGTGTTATCATCTGCTCCTGGTTCAGAACCGGGGCCAGGATTTAAGCAAGGGACTTAAACTGTCTGTTGTGTCAGCATTCAAAGGAACTTGAACAGGACTTAAAATAAAACTCTAGCATCAGCTAGGGTATCCCATCCCTCAAAAGAAAATAAAATTAGCCTGAATCACTATCCTGTGCCCTACAAAAATCCTCTGCTATCCCACTTTTTGAAGTTTGCTCCATGTAAGTGATGTTCTCCAGGCTGTATGCCACTTTGAGCTTCTGCTTCAACTGAGTTGGCTTAGTTTGAGGATCACAATGCCAGTCTTTGCATGCTACCCTTCTAGTCTTTGCATGCTACCCTTCCCCTCTTATCAACACAGAAAACGAGCACTACTCTTTCCAGAAAGACAAACAGAAACACTCACCCAACAACTTTGTGTCTAGGAGAAATTATAACAGGTTTGAGGAGATAGAAAGGAGTTAAATGCAAATGACAAAATGGTAGAGCATTAGCCAGTCCCTGCTGTGAAATGGCCTTTAGCTTCCTCCTTGTCTTTCCATCCTCCCCTCTTTCCTTGCTCTCACTCCTCACTTCTGTGCCGTCTCAATGAGGAAAACACAAAATTCATTTCACTGTGTAAGGCACCATAATTTAGCATCAGGCTCCCTTCTTTTTTATAGCAGCGTACTATTCCATTGTGTAGATGTACCACAGTTTTCTAATCCATTCATCTGCTGATGGGCACTTAGGCTGTTTCCAAATCTTAGCTATGGTAAATTGTGCTGCTATGAACATAGGGGTGCATATATCCTTTCTGATTGGTGTTTCTGATTTCTTGGGATATATGCCTAGAAGTGGGATTACTGGGTCAAATGGAAGTTCCATTTTTAACTTTTTGAGGAAACGCCATACTGTTTTCCACAGTAGCTGCACCAGTCTGCAGTGCATGAGGGTTCCTTTTTCTCCACATCCTCGCCAGCACTTGTCATTTGTTGATTTGTCGATGATAGCCATTCTGACAGGTGTGAGATGGTACCTCGTTGTTGTTTTGATTTGCATCTCTCAGATGATTAGTGACAGCAATGCTGAGAAAGAAGAACAAAGTTGGAGGGATCACAATACCAGATATCAAGCTATATTACAAAGCCACTGTTCTCAAAACTGCCTAGTACTGGCACAAAAACAGAGATGTAGATAATGGAACCGAACAGAGAACCCAGAAGTCAACCCAAGCCATTATACTCAATTAATATTTGACAAAGGAGGCAAGAGCATATAATGGAGTCAATACAGCCTCTTCAATAAATGGTGTTGGGAAAATTGGACAAATACATGCAAACAAATGAAACTAGATCACCAACTTACACCATACACAAAAATAAACTCAAAATTGCTAAAGGACTTAAACATAAGATAGAAAACCATAAAAATCTTAGCAGAATCCATAGGCAGCAATATATCAGACATATGTTGTAGCAATATCTTTACCTATACAGCTCCTAGGGCAATGGAAACTAAGGAGAAAAATAAACAAATGGAACTACATCAAAATAAAAAGCTTCTGCACAGCAATAGAAACCACAATCAAAACAACAAGAAAGCCCACTGCATGGGAGAACATATTTGCCAATGTTATCTCTGATAAGGGTTTAATCGCCAGGTAATTTATTTACATCTCCATCTCTCCAGCTACCCTGTGCACGACTATGAAAGTAAGAACCACATTGTCTTAATCTGAGGCTTTGACACTTGTAAGCCCCAATAATTGTTTGAATTAAATGAACACTTCAAAGCACAAGGGATGAGAGGAAAACTGAGCTTCTTGGCAATGAAATAAAAGATTCATATAGATGTATGTTGTTTTTTTTTCATGATAGAAGTGAGAGATCTAGAGGTTGGGGAGAAAAAACTTAAAAAGAACTTCTTGTTTTGGGGAAGTTTCTTATCTCAGAGAATTTTTAACTCTCCTACCTCAAAGGCATTAAAATAAAGAATGAGGTATGGCTGCCCTCTTGAGCCACACCTCACCCAAGATTACTAACATTCTGGTTTGCTCATTGTGAGTTCACAGACCTTAATTATGTACCACATCGCATGAATCATCCTGTCTGTTTCTACAGAGAATACCAATTTGTCTTCCAGACTGTGCAACAAAGCAAGCCTTCCCTCTGCCACTACAGAGAAAAGTGAGGAGGCAGCACTGTGTGGCGAGGGCTTTCTCTCTGATATGGTAACAGCCTGACCTATGACCACCACTTGGAGCACGGGCTCTAATCCTGGGTGCTTTTAATCACAGGCAATGGCCTTGCTATTGTGTCACCCTGGACAAGTCCTCTACTCCCTGGGAACCTCCGTCACCTCATTTTAGACAAAAGGGCAATTTTTTCAGAAAGTGAGAATTCACCATCCTGCTAGGACAGGCTCATCCATAGTTGGCTGGCTTTTAAAATGCCTCTTCCTGCTGCATTGGGCCATTGCCTTATCTGTTTATTGATATGGAAACCACAGCATCAATCACACCTCTCCTACCTGGAATTTAACCGTTCTGAGCCCTCAGGGGCTCTGGGAAAAAGCCAGGAAAAGCTGTTGCCAGGAAGGAAACTAGTGAGACTTCTGACTCAGCCAGGCCCCAGGTCCTATATCCGGTGCCTATTATCCCTTGTTCAGTCCACCAGGTTACTCAGATCGTCATGACTCCCATGTCTAGCCATCTGGGCGTGAGTTCTTTTCTAAGCCACATTCAAATTAGGATTGGTTGAGGGGCAGGCACCCACCCTCTCTCCCACTGAATGTATTTTCAAAATATAATCATGCTGGGAGGGGGATAAAAGAAGTCACCTTTGTCATGGGCCGCCTCCCAGGGCTTATTCCTTCTGTGCCTCCTCCCCACGTTGGCTCTGTGTGCATCTTCCATTCCCGCATTTGGTTAGACCCGTTGCTTGAGGTCCAGGTTAGTTTACTTTCTATATGTTAGCTCGCTCTCCTGCATTTGACCTGACACTTCCTGGAGCCTGACTTCCAGCCCTCACTCTCTGGTGAGCATGGGCTCCCATTCCAACCCACGTTGCCAGGACTGCAGGGCTCATCATGGGGGGTACAGTTACAGAATGGGTGAGTTTGAATCACCAGCACAGTGAGGATGGTTTAGTTTGATGTTTGCACCTAGATGATAAAATTAAGGTAATTTCTATATTCTTTATTTATCTCAATGAGCCTAGAATATAACAAGCAGGAGAGAGAAGAATCATAAAAAGACAGGCAGAGGAACTAATGACAGGCATAGATTGTGGTGTGCAATTTGAGGTGATTGAAAGGATTCCGGATAAGAAGATGGGAGGCCTGGGGTCACTGTTTATGTTCCCTTTATTAAATTACATCACTCCTCTCTTGACATTAGTGTCCTCATCTGTAATTGAGAAAGCTGGACCAGCTCTTGCATCCTGTTTAATTCTGACATTCCATAGTTTTAAGGGCAATCAAGAGTATGCATTTCTGAGGACCTTCCAGGCATAATTTTATTATAACACAACATAATAATTAATATTTACAGTGATGGGTCATCACAGAAAAGCACATTATGCCCAATGTACTTTTAAGGAAGGTCTCATAATGTTTAATAGATTTTAGAATGATTTTCTGTCAAAATGTTAAATGAAAAAAGTATATACTATACTTGGTACTTAGGAAGGGTACCCCTCTGTGATGCTGAAAATATGGCATCTAGAATGACTGAAGTTTCAAGGATTCTGTAGAGTGAAGCTATAGTGTATCTATAAAGCATTTGATAAAAATAACTGCTTCATATCAAAGCATTTGCCAATACCAGAAAAATTTCCCCAGTTAAACAATTCAGATGGGTTGTTATGGAGGCAATTAGGTTTGTGTCCCCATTAATATGCATTTAAAATTTTAATATGATAATCTCATGTCATACTGTTTTTTCTCTGTAAGAAAGGACCCTCTGAGTTAGCCTCTTCTAATTTATATATTGATCTTATCTATAATAATAAAAGTATAGTATGCTAATTAGACTGGATGTCCTTCTGGACGTCCTTCCAGACGACCTTCCAGACGAAGCTGTGGCTGTGGCCATGGGATCAAGGCAGCCACTGTGGCTGCGAGGGAGGGATCAAGGCAGCTCCTGCAGCTACGAAAGCTTACTCTTGCAGGAATTTCGTGCATCAGCCTAGTCAATTATATTTCAGAAAATAGACTTTTTCTTTGATGACTTCTTTTGGTTCTGTTTGGATATTTATATTCTTTGAAATGTTTTGGCTATTGTTCCATTACTGACAGAAAAACTTAAAACACTCAGATTACTACTTACAGTTTCCACTCATCTACTATCAAGCCCCTGACCCTGTCAGGGTTCACCCATGAAGGACTCATTGCTCTGTAGTGACAGGAGTTTGAGAGATGTGCTTGCCTTTCAAAGCTGTTCCTTTGGGCCTCTCTCCAAGGTTACCATTGATCAGAGTCAGAACCTATTTCCCCACTCAAATGTGACCTATGTTCATAACAATCCTTAGCTTATATCTGTCCCTAAGAACATTGAAGGATTTTAGCCTTTTTCTCAGCCTTTAAGTCCGTGGTCAGCAAACTGCAGCTCGCAAGCCACATGCGGCTCTTTGGCCCCTTGAGTGTGGCTCTTCCACAAAATACCATGTGCAGGCGCGGGTACAGTGCGATTGAAACTTCGTGGCCCATGCGCAGAAGTCGGTTTTCGGCCTGGGCGAGTCTATTTTGAAGAAGTACTGTTGATATTTGGCTCTGTTGACTAATGAGTTTGCCGACCACTGCTTTAAGTAATCAGGCTTTCAAATAGAACATAGTGGTGATAAAGGCATGAAGTTGGGCTGTTCTTATCTGAGTTTTGCACAACCAATGATTTCTTATGGGTTCCCTGAATATTTTAGTCTCAAAAAGAGACCAGATATGAATACTAGTATATCACATCCTAAATTGAGCCCCAAATTTATCCTCCACAAATATGGAAATACGATAGTAAGTGAGGAGTCAGTATTTCAGTGTAAATAATTAGAAATAGTATTTTTTTTTCCAGGAAAGGCAAAAGCAGTCTTTATCTGCCAGCTGTGTCACTTCAGCCAAGTGACGTAACCGTCATGGTCTTTAGTTTTCCTGAGATATAAAAGGGGGTTAAAATCGGTGACCACCAATGGCCCATTTGGCTCTTTCGCTCTGATTCACTAGTGATCCACGAGATGAAGGTCTCTTTGCTTTTGCCAAATGTTGCTAATTGGGTTGTAGATAATTAGTGCAGAATGTTGGAGCCACTTGTAAGTAGTCAATGTTTACCTGTTGCCCAGGCAATCCTGTAAGGAAGTGGGGGTCTGGCAGCTGAAGAGTTCTTGGAAACATCTTAGAGATCCAGATCTTGCAGGGTTAGAGCATACTCCCTATTTAGACAGATGTTTTTTATTTAAACGAGTCTGCCTGCAGACAGCTCTGGTATGGGGCAGGGGGAAGTGGATGTTGGGGGTGATGGAGGGATTGAACACAAGAGGAAAACAAAGATCGAGAACTCATGGACATAGAAAACAGTGTGGTGATTGCGGGTGTGTGTGTGTGGAGGCGGGTGGATGGAAGTGGAAGAGGATATAGAGGGGATAAATGGTGATGGAAAAAATAAAATAAAACAAAAATTACATAGTTTTACAATAAAACAATAAAAAAGGTCTGGCTAGCATTCTCAGACTTCTGAGACTCCAGAAATACTATTTGAACAATATTGATTTGGGGCTAAGCTCTTGAATTTTCAGGAAGTACCTGCTCAGCTTTTTGAGCTTTATGCACTATTTGGTAAAAAAAAAAAAAAAGTTCAAAAAAGCAGCAGAATCAGGAAGTGGAGAGTAAAGAACATATGTATTGCTATACAATGGGAATAATATACAGAGAATCAAAATTATGATTTTGAAGAATCTTGAATGAAACAAACACATGGTCAAAATATTAAGTAGACCAAAATGATGTGTAATATGATCTTCATTTTGTAAAAGAGCATAAAATATTAATGATGTTTTCGTCTAGATGATAAAATTAAGGTAATTTCTATATTCTTTATTTATCTGTAGTATCTTAATATTATTCACAAAGTATATATATCTTTTATAAACTGGAAAGTGAAATGTATTAGGAGTTCAGCATTCCCTTGGACTGTTGTCCAAGGTGCATGACTGTTGAATGGTGTGGCCTTGCTTTTTGAATTAACAAAGAATATAAAAACTTTAAGAATTAACAAAGAATATAAAAACTTTAAACTATTGTTTGAGAATTCCCATATTTCTGCTAACAATATAGGTTACACATATATTACTGAACAGCTTTTAGGAATTCCACCTTTACTATCCAGCTTAGGACTCTTTGAACATCACTGGCATTATTAGCTGACACCTATTATTGTGTCACCTCAGACTCCTAGGTGTCTCAGTTTGTGATGTTTACACTGATCAAAAGGACCCCATTATTCTATCAGATAAACTTTAATTATAATGGAGAAAACTGATTCTGAAAAGTGAATGTCTTGGTCATTTTTCCTGAAATTTACATCCCAATTATTTAAACCTCAGACCATTTTATGTATCTCTATTAGATCTAATATCTCTTGTTCTTTGCACAGGCAAGATATAATAGTATGTGGAAATGAATGTAATTGAGGGTAAAGAGGGCTTTATGAGAACTAAAGGATGAATAAGTAATTGTCCCTTTACAAACTTACCTTTCAGTCAGAGTTGTTCTATAGTAGACTTACAGTGTCTTCCTGAACTCTGTTTCGCCTTGGTTATTATAGAGATTAGTTAAGTTTATTCTCTATCACTTAGTACTTACTCAGTGACCTTGAGTGAGTTACTTAGTTACCTTATTTGTGCCTCATTTTCCTTCTCTTTACATTGGAGATACCTACCTCCTAGGATTGATGAGAACATTACATAAGTTTCCACTATAAAATGCTCAGGATGCTATTTGGCACAAAATAAGGGCTTAGCTCACATTAGCCATTATCATTATCCTTATTATTATTATCATTAAGTATAAAACTGCTGCACTGTAAGTACATTTAGTCTTTACCTCATTGTGTTTCGGATTAACATAGGTGCTATTTCCTTGACACATTTGGATTCTAATATTGTATACCCATAATACTTTGGGCATTCATACAGATATATTTCTACACACCTATAATCAGGATCCCTGAGATTTAAATATAGATTTGTATAAATAATACATATTCTTGGAAAGCACAAATCCTAGAACATAACTATACTATCCATTTGGTTATGTTTTCCAGTGTCTATGTAGAATCTATTCAGTAGGAGAAATTTTTCCTCCATTACTGGATGAAAACTTCAACAAGTTCATTACTTTTGGGTAATAGAAAGTCCTAAGGTCACATTATTCACAAAATACAGTCTCGATTCAGAAAATAGGCTGTCTACTCCAATATATTAGTCAACACTCAATCTCCATTTGGCCCCCTCTGCCAGCTGAGGCACAGTTTCAGAGAGCCACTTGCCTGCAGGAATCAAGTCTGATCACTCCCTTTCTCTCTTCACACTGGCCTCTCCCTCCCTCCTCCTCTCTCTGAGTCAAACTAGTGTGGGGAAGAGAAAGAGAAGGGCATGAAGATTGTTCTCTCTTGAGTGATAATACAATCTGCTTTGTTCTTTCTTATCCTAGAAAGGATATTTAAAAGATTGTTTTCTCCCATGGATGCTTCCATAGGTTCTTTGGAAGGTCTCCTCTGATGGCAATTTCCATGTCTTGGGGAAAAGCTCCTAAGCTGTTCCATCCCACTGTGGCAACCCACTCCACCTGTGATTTTGGGTGGGCCCCTGCACATGGCCTCTTTCCATTCTCTTTCTCCCATCTTTCCCCCATGGGATTCTGCATATGATCCACAGAAAACACTCATAAATTTGTTCTGATGAACTTTGAGAGCCGGGTTGATTTCAACACATTAGTAACACTCTGGTTATGCTGCCAGATTGGTTAGTCATGCTATCTTTCTCTGTGGACTCCGTAGGACAGTGATGGCGAACCTATGACACCTCTGACACGTGAACTCATTTTTTTTGGTTGATTTTTCTTTGTTAAATGGCATTTAAATATGTAAAATAAATATAAAAAATATAAGTCTTTGTTTTACTATGGTTGCAAATATCAAAATTTTTCTGTTACACGGCACCAGAGTTAAGTTAGGGTTTTTCAAAATGCTGACACGCCGAGCTCAAAAGGTGCGCCATCATTGCTGTAGGACAAGGTCAGCCCTCAGTCCACTATGTGTACACACACACACACACACACGCACACACACACACACGCACAACCTGCACCAGTCACACATACACATTCTGAGCAGAACCCTTGAGAGCCCCTCACTAGGTTTCAGTTATGGGACACACCTTTCTCAAATAAAACTTACTCACAGACTTTTCTCCACCACATTCACTTCTTTCTTGCTCTAGACCTTCACATGGAGTAGCCACCCCAGTAGCCACATTGCAGGCTTTTGTGGTCTTTTCTGAGATTCCTTCTGGTGGACACTTCCACACTTCATTTTGATGCTTAGTATCTTTAGTATCTTGGTATCTCATTTGCAATCAAGTTTAAAATCTATTTTATGGAACAGAAAGGACTTTTTTGTCGAGTTTACAAATATATCAGAAATGTTTCTAAAATTTATATAGCATATAATCTGTCAAGAGTTCAAGTTAAAAATAACTAGGGCCACCTAAAAACTAATGCAATTTAAACTTTAGGGGATAGTTGAAGATTTAAGGAGGAAAAAAAGCCATCCAGTGAAGGAGAGCAAATGTTACTAAGCTAGAGGTTTCTTTTTTTCTTTTTTCTTTTTTTAATGCTGACTCTACAATTGAATTCTAAGATTAAGAAAAAAACCCCACTTATAGTACAATGAAGTAAAAATGACCTTTTAACTACATCATTTAAAGTATCACTAATGGATTCAGCTCCATCAGAAAGAAAAGTTCCATTTCATTTCTGCCTATCATCCACAAATATAACAGATTATAATGCTAAAGGGGAATTAATCATGTGACAGTGGAAATGAGTTTGCATAAAATTCATTTGCTTGAAAATAGAAGCGCTCATATGTACCAAATTTGCAGTTAGCTAAGAAGTGGGAATGGTAAGGGGGGAGTTAAACCAGAGAACAAAGTGCACCACTGAACCTAATTGAAAACAGCGATTATGTAGGGATTGAAATAGAAAGACTGAACGTGTGAAAAACAGTAATGTAAGGTTTTCTGTTGGGGTTAATACATTTAAATGTAGGAATATTATACATTAGCTTGTAAGAGTAAACAAAATGCACTTTGAATTGTGCCACAAATTGGTACTTTGAGAAATGGGCTTCCACGCCCCAGTGATATAATTTTTAGACCCAAGAAGTATGCTATTTCCAGAGGGTTTTTCTCACCCATGATAAAGAGAGATACTGTTTTGAGCATGTTAATATACATTTTCCCCCTTTCTCTGAACGTCTGCTACCTTTTTTATTACATAGTCAAACCAGTTGATGCTCAGTTTGAGCAAGGAAAATTTACAGTGTTTACACTGTGTAAAAGATGAATTCATTCACTGAGTTTTTGTTGGTATATATAGCATCTTATTTCCTCAGAGTTATGTGTATTAGAAGAAAACAATCTAGTTATTACTGATCTGGAAAAATGGCTTTACTGGTTTATAGTATTCCTAATATGAGAGGAAAATGACTTCATATGAAATGGGTTATTTGAAAAAACCCCACAAGTAATCAAAGAGCTGTGACCCTGGAGGTCAAGATTAATTTGTAACCCAAGGAGGGAAAAGCATTTCATAAAATTGAACTCTTTAATATTTGACTCCTAAGTCCTGAATTAAGTTTCAGATACCAGCCTAAACGATTGCTTCATGAGTATTAAGTAAAGGCAAGAAAGATTATTTACATGAAAAATGAGATGAAATCACCTCCTTTTCTGATAAAGAATGCTATATTTTCTTGCAATGGGGAAGAAAGATTTTGATTATTCTTTCAGTGAAGGTCTAATCAGGCATTGAAAACCACACTCTAGTTTGGACAGAGCAAGTTTCATGGAAAGAAGTATCACCTATACCAGGGGATTGGAGTTGCTAATATACAAATAGGAGCCATGAGGAGCAGTCTTCTCTCTAGGGCTAAGGCAGAGCTCTCATGGGGGGTTTCCTCCCCCTGCCTCCAAACCTGGAATCCAGATCTTGTTGGAACAGGCAAAGCCATGGTCACAGGATGGCAGACAAGTTGCCATGGTGCCACCCTGGCAGAACTTGCTGGAAATGTGTCTTCTGGAGCTTGTGGGAAAGTCACCTTCTATTTACTGGGCAGTATAGCCCCAGAGGCCCACTGCCTCCAAACCACCTGAGAGGTATGCCAGGGGAAGCTACCGGTGGTGAGTGGTGTTGGCCACTGTGACCTTCAGGCGTTGGGCACTGGAGCAGCAGGCAGTTATGCAGTTCTCGGGCACAGAAACCACCTGTGTTACAGGAACCAGACACCAGGACGCCACATGTAATGCAGAATCTGGAGGCTGGGTACACCGTGTGCAGCAGGGACAGGGTGCTTGGGTAGCCACGCCTGCTGTTAGGAGCTGGGGCCTGAGAAGCTCTTCATGCTGTAGCAGGCAGCTAAGCAGGCTCATAGAAACCGGGAAGGAAAGCCCTTTTCTCCTGCAGTCTCTGCAGTGCCTTCGACTCACACAGCTCAGCATCTCCCACACAGCCCAACGCAAATGCGCATGTGAAGAGCCCACCTCCCTTTTCCCTGAGCAGCCATTGTGAACTGGATTTGGAGCTGGGAGGCAGTGCATTGATAACTGGCACAAATAAAATTACAAGAAAAGAGGGCCTGTAGTCTAGTGGTTTTGATTTAGATTGGCTCTGCTAGTCTCTCGGGCTGTGTCCTTTGGCAGACCTGTTGCCCTGGCCCCTTGTCTTATCTGCGCTCTTGCCACTGTATTCAAAGTATATTGGGGAATTTAGCCAGGAGTATTGGCCAACCAGAATCCACAAAGAAACTCGGGGACTACCTAACATCCCCTTTTGGGGAGATGTTTCTTTTCTCTTTTCATTAACTTCTAAGCTTAAATCCGACTTTCAGTTAGGTGATGATTCCGCTCCGCCTCAAATTCCTTATTTACAAATGGCAATAATATTGGCACCCACCTCATTGTTTTTGCTGTTCTGAGATTTGCATGAGCTAATTAATTCAAGCTAAGTATTTATCACCCTGCGTTTGCCAAGTAAATGTTCTATAAATATTAGTTTTCATAGTGATATCAATATTAATTATTAATAGTAATTGTTCTTGTTGTTGCTCCTGGCCTGAAGAGATGCTGACTTTAGGAAGTCTCTCCCAGGAGCTCTAGAGCAGCGGTTCTCAACCTGTGGGTCGCAACCCCTTTGGGGGTCGAACGACCCTTTCACAGGGGTCGCCTAAGACCATCGGAAAACACATATATAATTACATATTGTTTTTGTGATTAATCACTATGCTTTAATTATGTTCAATTTGTAACAATGAAAATACATCCTGCATATCAGATATTTACATTACGATTCATAACAGTAGCAAAATTACAGTTATGAAGTAGCAACGAAAATAATTTTATGGTTGGGCCAACCAGAATCCACAAAGAAACTTGGGACTACCTAACATCCCCTTTTGGGGAGATGTTTCTTTTCTCTTTTCATTAACTTCTAAGCTTAAATCCACAACATGAGGAACTGTATTAAAGGGCCGCAGCATTAGGAAGGTTGAGAACCACTGCTCTAGAGGGTGTAGATGGTTAGCAGCATCAAACTCTGGCTGCCATGTCTCACCATCTTCCAGTGGTAAATCATCCTTCCTAATTTAAATGAAGTATTTGAGAAGAAGTGGAAAGAGCATAATGAAAAAATAATGGCTTTGTGGCCAGAGCACCTTGGCTTTCCAAATTGAGCTTCTTCAATTATTAGCTGTGTGATTGACCTTCATCAAATTACTTAAACTCCAGTTTCTCCTCCATAAAGTGAATGTATATGTTACATATAATATATATAAAGTATGCATAATTAATTTATATGTAATAAATTATCCTATATAATAAAGAGGTAATATACAAAATTACCATCATGCCATCACAAGATGGCGGCTGCCCAGCTGTCCAGGGCCAGCCTGAGGCACAGGCAAGCCTCGGATGGCAGCTGCCCAGCTGCCCAGGGCCAGCCTGAGGCTCAGGTAACCATGGCTGCCTGAGGCTTGCGCTGCTGGTAGTGACAGCAGCAGAGGTGTGATGGGGGCATTGCCTTCCCCTGATCACCAGGTCACCTCCCATCCCTGAGGCTCTGGACTGTGAGAGGGGGTAGGCTGGGCTGAGGGATTCCCTCCCCCCCGCCCCCGCTCCAGTGCATGAATTTTCATGCACCGGGCCTCTAGTTTATAGATGTATATAAAGAAGGGACATACATTGTGTGTGTGTGCATTAAATAGTGCATTAAATAAAATGATGTATATATAGCACTACACATCATTCCTAGCAAAACAACACATGTTGGTTATGTTTATTATAAAGTAAAGCTCCCTGCAGCCCGACAGACTGCCTCTAGCTCTCTGCCTGGGCTGCTGTTGAACTGCAGGACAGTGGGAAAGGCAGACAAAGGAGCAGGGGCCCTGGTTTGGAAACAGGAAGTCTAGAAGCAGGATTGCTGGGTTTTGCAGCTCCAGTTCAGAGTCTTCCCACCTGTGATGCTGTAGCCACCGAGAGGTATTGCTTCTCAGTATCACCCTCTCAGGGCTCCTCACAGAAGCTGCACTGAGTCTGGGTAACCAATCACACTGCTCCTTTACCCACAAATCTGACCCCACTCTTTGGAAATTAAATAAGCTTGACTCAGTAAATGGAAAGAAAATCTCTTCTCTGGATCTGCTTTTTATTTTTCAGGGTGTCTGCCTGAAACAAAAGGTGATAGAGTAATTTTTGTGATCCTGAACTGATAAAATGATCCCGGAGTTCCTTTCATTCCATCCCACTTGTATTAAGATAATAACTGCAGCTTGTCTGGTAATCCTGATAGACAGGGGAACTCTGGGAAAAAGTTTGTCTTCCTAAAAAAGTGATTTGAAGTTAAGATGGATAGAGAACAAGAATCCTAAAATTGGTAAATGTTGAAAGGAAAAGGTGATAAAAATGTTAACAGCTCTATTAATAATTGCAGTTTTTATAGGCTGTCTGGCATACGCACCAGGTTATAATTTACTTTAATATTTAAAAATCTACCCAATTTACCCCGGGGATAGTCTGGAAAATGTTAAAACCCAAGTAGATGTGCTTTGGTCCCACATATACTCAAAATTCTGTTCTCAGCCAGTAAATGGGTATAAGTGCAAGGGACCAGTTGAAGGTAAAGGGCAAGGCTCTTTGCTTTTAATGGAGGGTCTAAATTTTACAGGTCACAAAATTTAGGGATACAAAAATTGACTTTGTCTTTCTATACTAATCTTTTTCAAGCTGCTATTCTGCCTTATAGAAGTAAACATTATCATTGCCAGTTCCACATAAACTCTCTTTTAGTTTGAACTCAATCAGTTCAGAATCATTCACATCTTCTCTACTCTCCAGGGCACTTAATCCAGGGAGGATTTATGTCACGTTCTGGAATAGAGTGGGGACATGGTGATTCGATCCTTATTTAGTGTTTGACCTTACCATGTACTAAATCATCTGGCTGTAGGTCCTAAGCTTATTTATGGCATCTTCTGATTATTTTTCTGCCAGGTCCTCACCATATGGCCAATGTCTCTTTCTGTTGCAACATCAGTTGCCATGATCCAAAACCCCCTTTAGGTTCATTATCATGATCATATTCATATTCTCTCTCTCTCCTCCCTTCCTCCCTTCCTTCTCCTCCCCTTCCCCCTAAGATTCACATAATTCTAATACACAGAAATATTTGCCTATGCTCCCACCAATCTCTGCTATAGATAGCTTTTGGTTTGTGGCAACCCCAGACAATATGGTTCCTGATATTCTTCACAATCTCCTCCACCCTGTGATGCCTATCCCAATATAGTGTGGGTATCCCCATGTACCTCCAAGGAGTCCAGATACAGTGCTTAGCTCAGATCTCTGTTTTTAGTTTTCCCAACATACCTGGACTGAAAGGTTGGGTAAAAGGTTTAAAAAACACACACACACATACAAAAAAGTATCTTACTCCCCCCCACCCCCTTTCTGTTTATGCTCAGGTTAGTAATTTTTTTTGAAACATAAATTCAAGCATTTTATGGCTTTTGGTTTTGTCCTGGCAACTTCTCCCTGAGGCAACCTATTAAATATATTATAATTCCTGTATTCCTCTCACTGTTAATGATTCTCCTTGATCACAAATTCTAATTTTTCAGCATTAGGATCTGCTCCACAGAAGCAAACCAAATACTCCAGATATCGTTGGGGAGAATCAAATGAGACTAACAGTCTATGATTTGAAGAGTACATGCTTATTAATATAGACTAGTACTGCACTAATGTTAGCAGATGCCTCAAATATTGGCTCATTAAAATTTTGCACTAACACCTATACATTTTTCTTTATAAATTGCTCTCCTACTCATACATATGCTATTGAGTATTAGAACCAAAGCATGGATCAGAATATTAATTAAGTTTCCCACCATGCTATCTTTGGAAATCTTTGGAAAACATAACTCAGTCATTTTATACATTTTCTGTTTCATAGGACTTGGTGTTTTCTGTAAATGTAAGAAACTTTCCATCTATGCTTGTATTCAATTCGTTGATTAATAGTTTAAAAGGACTAGGACAGGTGTTGGGTATGGTGACTGAGGCATTTTAATGGAATCTATTAAGAATAAGCTGCATTATCAAGAACTGTTATCAAGAGAGATAAAGTGAGACAAATGCCAACTTTTCTTGTTCGTTGTTTGTTTTAAAACAGTGCTCATCATCTTCTGTAACAGTGATTCTCAACTGGGCATGATTCCATTCTGCACCCAACTCCCCGGGGGATAGTTAGCTGAGCCTGCAGGTGGATTATCACACTTGAGGAGGGCTTCACTGGCATCTAGTGGGCAGGGGCCACTTATACTGCTAAACATCCTTTAATGCACAGGACAGTGCCCACAGCCGAAAACTATCCAGCCTAAAATATCAACAGGTTTTCTGTTGAGAAAACCTGTCCTATAAGAATATCCACATTATTCTTTAATGCTTATACTCATTAGTGTTTTAAAAAAGTATCTTTATTGTTGAAAGTATTACAGATGTGCCCCCCCTTTTCCCCATTGACCTCCTCCTCCCTGTATCTGCCCCTCCCATACCTTCACCACACTATTGTCTGTGTCCATGGGCTATACATATATGCGTATAAGTTCCCCAGTTAATATCTCCCCTCAGTTCCTCCACCCTTACCTTCTCTCTGAAACTCATCAGGCTGTTCTATGTCTCTGAATCTATTTTGTTCGTCAGTTTATTTTGTTCATTAGATTCCACATATGAGTGAGATCATGTGCTACTGTCACCCCCCGCCCCAATTGTAGAGATCTGCACAATTCATGGTTTCCTTCCTTCAATCCTGTTAACCAGAGAACCCTAATGCTAAAATGCCATTATTTCCCAAGCCATGTTCTAATTCAAAAGATACTATTCTTGCTCTGGGAAGTAAGAATTTCAAGATCATTTGCTTTATTTAGATTCATATAGCATGTTAGCATTTTAAACTTTGAGGCATTTAATAGAAAAAATAAATATTTTAAAAAATTTATTTATAAAGAAAACAAGATTATTTTGATAAGGGATGATATTTTCATCAGTACATCCACTTATTAAATAATCTCTTCCTCTCAACAGTGATTTAGTAACATCATTTTGATTAGTGTTAACTTAGATTTTATAGTCAAGGCTAGAAGCACATACTCATGTTCAGTAGGTGCTAAAATTAAAAGTTGTTCTTGAATTAGTTATGGTAAGGCTCATTGTTTTAGCATATAATCCCCCAAATTCTTGTGTCTCAGCACCATAAAAACTATACTGCTTGTTCATGTCACTGTCTAAAGCAGTAGGTGAGAACTCTGCTCCACATAGTCATTCAGGGATTACTGCCACCTTTAATTTTAAATGCATTCATCTTCAACACATGGCCTTCAAGGTCATTTCAGAAGGAGAAGGGAACAAAGGGAATGCACACTAGTACATAATCATCTTAGCTCACAGATCACTGCAATCCTGCATCCCATTGGCCAAAACTTGTTATAATGTCAACCTAAATAAAAGTGGACCAGGAAATGTAACTCCTGTCTGGGACCTACTTCCCATCAAAAACTGTCCATTATGAAAGGGAAGGACAAATCTTGGCTAGTCAGTCAGTTATTTCTACTGTATAGAAGAAGAGATTTCTGTTGCTGTTTTTGTAATAACACTCTGACTAGGAAGAGAATTATACTCACTTAAAAGAAAAACTTGAAAAAGCTATGTAGGGCAAAGAGTAAGATTTCAGGCACACACTAATAAACAAAAACATCAAATAAACAAGCAAACAAACACATTCAAAGTTCTAAGGATGTCCTTTGTTTTGCTGATTATCTAGATGAACTTGATTATTCCGATTGCTGGTAGAAGCTGGGACAGCGGAATTGTTCTGAATGATAGAGAAGAGAGAAAATTGAAACTCAAAGATGTGAGGGGGACAGATAAAGATTGAAGGTAGAACAAGGAAGAAAAGTACCAGCTGAGTGCATGACTACAAGAAGCTTTTGAAAATTAGAAAGATCTAAGAGGAATACCCAAAGAGTGGGCTGTTGGAGTGGGAGGTTCAGGAGGGAAGAGAAGGAATTGAGGGAGGGAGGGAGGGAGAGAGAGAGAGAGAGAGAGAGAGAGAGAGATATCTTTTTAAGAATTTGAAGCAATTTTTAGATCTGTTTTTGGGACAAGATAAAAATAGAGCTGATACAAGAGAAAAGCAAGGGAACAGAGCATCAATATCAGGGATACACTCTGTAAACACTCCAATATCATCCAAAATGCTTACACAGAACACACTATTTCATTTCCCTATGTAATGGAATTTTTTTTTCAGTTATGGTTCAGTGCAAGAAACAGAAACTTTAGGCAAAAAAAAATGGGTTTAAGCACAAAATCTTCAATAGGCTAGAGGAGCCAACGTCAGGAGGCCATCATGTGACTTCTTGCATCAAAGGTTTGACACCACCCCACAGGTCAGGAACTGCTGCTACCCAGCCAAAGTTACAACCTCCCACGCACACCAACCAAGGAGAAAATATGGCTCCAGCTGCCACCAACACCCATGTGTGCAGGAGCCCATCTGCCCCCTCGGTGTCACTGTCGCCCTTGCATTTTCCATGAGGCATCTCCTTGGCAGAAACTAAACTGCATCCAAAACATTACAGCACAGAAGTTGAGAAAGTTAGACTTTTGCCTTCTATGTTCACCAATTCTGACAAGGAGCAGAACAGAGGAAGGGGGTGGAAGTGGATCCAATAGCTACCGTAGACATTTTATTTTCATACTCAATGCTTTTTTTTTTTTAGATTGGTGATTTCATGAAAAACTTAGTAAATTTTTTCCTATTACATCTTATGTGAGTATTTCTGAAAATCACTTAAAATGTACTAATTCATTTTATCATAAATATATAGCCCACTGAAAAAGGAGACATATGTAATACTTTAAACAATAAAGAATTTAAAAAAAGGTAGGCTGTAGAAATGACAGGTGCTTCTATAACAACTCATCATTTCAAAGAGCAACCAGGAAAAGTTCTTCCAAAAGTGTAGTTTTATCTATCTATCTATCTATCTATCTCTATATCGATATCGATATCAATATAGATATAGATATAGATATCTGTATTAATTCAACAAACATATATACATATATATAGCCCACCTCTCCCTATCAGTTTCCAAGGAATTCTTTAACCAAATATCCTAAACAAAGCACAAAATATAAAACATATTGAAAATGGAAATTTTAGAATCAGCGCTGTGGAATGATGTAGTTTATTCAATTTGATGCATCTCCTACTCACCAGACTCTCAGACTACCTTCCAGGGAAAACCTTGAGACTTCCAGGTCTCTATAAAATAACACAGGTTTTATCCTCAGGTCAACAGGACACGGTGTGAGAAAGAATAAATTAAGGCCTGGGAAAGAAGGAAGCAGTAATTTAAATTGTGTTCTTTATCAGGCTACTGATCAAATATTTTGATTGAACTGACAGACAATGCAATTGAGCTCATCAACTACCGTGCCTTCCAGTGCGTTTCTCAGTTGTTAGAATTTACCTCATTGACAGGTTTATTGAATTAATACAGATAGCTCTTTAAAAGCAAAAGCATACTGCCTGGTAAAATTCTTCTTTCAAACATACTTTCAAACACGTCCTGCTTCAGTAGTGCAAGTTTTTTGTTGTTGTTATATTGGCATATAGATATGCAAAATAAATGTCACCTGGCTGTCTTATGACTTCCTTAGACACTCAGGTATCTGGGTAACAAGCACAGCAAACATCTCGCAGGTGGTGTGAGCAAGCTGAAGCAGGTCTCGGTTTCTCAACCTGGAGACCATCCAAACCTTCCGAATGAAGGAACAGTTCTGGTCTACAGCTGATGTTTTAGAGCCGTGAGATGTCTCCTCAGGGTGTGGTGTGTGTGTGTGTGTGTGTGGTGGAGGAATTTGTAGCTTATTTTTTTCATTTACACAAAGAGACTTGAACAGGGGCCAGGATTAAGTTCATATAATTTATGATCAAGTTTGTATAATTTCTAACTTCAGTGTTCTCTCTCCCTACCCCCCTCTTTTTTTTAACTGATTTTTTCTCTGTTCATTGGTAAAAGAACATGTGGTTCATAACTCTAAGGGTCTTTCTGCAATAACTAAGTTGAAGGAGGCCTTATTCCTATTCCTATTTCCCATAAGGAAATTATTTTGCTAAAAGGATTCTGGGGAAAGTATATTTTTACCTTCCTTAACCTGCGTGCCCGTGCCTGCAATATGGATATGTAAATAGACACTCATCTTGGAAATAGTTAGAATTTCAAAGTGGCTTGTTCACCAAGATGCTCTTTATATGCTTGTCAGTGTTTATAATAAGAGGATCCTTCAAATTTTTTAAGGTTAGGCTTAGCATGAGTCATATTTTCTTCCACTGGCATATTTATTCAAGGTATCCTTTTAAGATATCACAAAGAATTATAATACATACCCAGTGTTACAGATGTTTAGGCAAAATAAATGTGAATTTGCTTGAAAGATTATAGTTCACATATTTAGCTTCATGGTTATGTAAATTCATGTTATATTTATTTTTTAAATACTGTAGCCCATGAAGACGGGAGAGTGGGAAGGGCCTGGGAGGAGGGAGGTAAAGGGGGAGAAAGAAAAAAAAAGTATATATACTCACATACAAAGAAGCCTGAGTTGACTAGATCAGAATTAGAATGTCAATGTTGTTTTTATAAATTTCTTCCATGTCACAATGTTTGCAAGAAATTATTTTTCATGTATTACAATTTTAATACACATCAGATTGTTGGCTGCCCCCTTTACATGTGGAACTAACCAATTTAGCAGTTGGTGTTGAATATGTTTGTGTTTAAAAAATAATGCTTACAAAAAAAAATGCTTACAAAGGAGTATGGGAAATCACTTACATAAGGATTTAGGTGGATGATTGGCAATCATAACTATGTTGTGCTTTTTGGTTCCTGTCCCATAAAAGTCATTCATGATCATCATTTCCCAGAATCTCCAAGTTTAGGTGAGGGTTTTATTGTTGTTTTTTAAGGTACAAGTTTTCAAAAAAGATGGGGAGTGATAAATTCCTTGAAGTAAGAATTCATACTTCCTTAATTCAGTTTTCCTTTATGTCTCCTTTGAAAGTAGGATTTGAAAAATTCTAGGTATATTTTGGAGTAATTGTGAAATATTTCTAGGGTTCATGTGGTAAGGTATTTTTCATCTTCCCTGTCTGTCTCTGTCTCTCTAAGAACTGGTTTTTCTTCTGTTTTGTCCACTTAGGAAACATATTAGACATATGTAACTCAGCCTCCATCTAAGGCATTGTGGGAACCCTAATCAAAGTACGCCGGATGTTCAAGGCTACTTTGAATGTGGGGACCCTAATCAAAGTATACCAGATGTTCAAGGCCAATTTGTCATACGCAGGGCAAAAGCAAGGACACAGCGATTGTACTGTCTACATTGCACAGGCATGCCTTCCTGTCACCCATATATTGATGTCACTGTTTGGCAAGAAGCCTCTTTTGTCTAAGTTAGTATAAAGATGTGTTACTGACCAGCCTAGGTGGCTGCTTGGTATGGCTCCTGTGTTTGCTACTGTCTTAGCCAGGACTGATTTGTGCAGCTACTTTGTAAGGCTATTTTTAGAACTGCTTTGTCTTCAAGCAGTGGCTACTTGGTCTGCAATAAAGCCTCTCCTATATGCCTATGACTACTCATATTATCTTCCCCGTCTAATGTCTGACGTCCATGAAGATCCAGTTCTTGTCAGGAGAACTGCGGCCACGCGGGCATAGACCTTGATTTCCCTTTAAGAACCTGACTACCCACTCTCCTGCCCTAACGGGGTCCTATTTCTCCCACTCTCCATTCCCATCTCTGAAAATCTGTATCTGCTGATCATCAAAGACTCAAGAGCTTTCCGTTTGAATATACATCATGTGCTTCGTTTGAAAGTGTCACATTTATTGCCCTGTTAAGTACAATTACCATAATTATCTCCTATTTCCTGGAACGTATGCCTAGTAAAGTCCTGGAAAATTATTTGGGACTTATTGGAGTGGTTTTGGATGGAGAGTGGGAAGCAGAAGTAGAAAGTTTCATTAAGAGAGGGCCAAATTTCCATAGCCACGAACATCCCGGGACAGTTCCATTCAAACCTCAGTTGGAAGCTGGCTACACAAGCTGAAGTCCAAGATGGCCACAGCATGTGTGGGAGAAATAGGCTATTTCACTTCTTCTCTCCCCTCTCTCTGGAGTTCAGCATAACCAAGTTCAAGAGTGGTAGAGGAATTCCAATGTAGTATTTTATCGTTAGTTTTTTTGTTTTGTTAATCCTCACATGAGGATATTTTTTTTTTCATTGCTTTTCAGAGAGAATGGAAGGGAGGGAAGGGGAGGGAGGAAGAGAGAGAGAAAAAAAAATTGGTGTGAAAGAGACACAGACACATTGACTAGTTGGATCCTGCACATGCCCCAACTGGGGGCAGAGAGTGAACCTGCAACTGAGGTATGTGCCCTTGACCAGGAATCAAACCCCATACCCTTGGGTGCTTGGGCCAGCACTCTTAACCATTTAGCAATACCAGCTAGGGCCTGATGGAGTATTTTTAAAGATTCATTTCAGTGTTGAGGCTCATGGCCTTTACCTTAAATCTTATATTAGAGGCCCAGTGCATGAAATTCATGCTCCGGGCAGTGTCGTCAGTTCGGCCTGCACCCTCTCCCAGTCCGGGAGCCCCACGATGGATAGCCCCACAGAGGGAGGCCCTGCTCACCCACCACAGCACTGCCGCTGGGTAGCCTGGGCCTCCCTCTTTGGGGTGATTGTGGAGTCCTCCAATTGATCACCCCGCTGGCTGGTGGCCTGGGCCCCCGACCAATCGCATCGCATCTGCCTTGGCTGGCCTAGCACCAGTGGGTGTCATAGCATGGTAGTCCGGATGGTTGTACCGCTGTTCAGCTGTTTAGTCGATTTGCATATTATGCTTTTATTATTATAGATATATGTTTGGTTTTAATGAAAATTTATTTTTAGGTAGCTGATAATGATTATTGACATTTACAACATGGTTGTATTCATCAAGCTTCAAAAATTAATCACTTACAAATAACACAGTATATTTTGCAGACTATAAATTTTTCAAGTACTTTCAACTTTATCTGCAGAATTTGCCTTATAGGTGTTAATTATTGACTACTATGATTTATAAACATCAGTTTCAATTCTAAGAGTTATGTTTGGGTACCATAATTTGTTTTTTGACATGAACAGAAGATTCAAGGGAAGATGCAGGCTTTGTGTACAATATCAAGTGTGGCTACACCTCATACTGGTTAGTTGGGCCAATACAGAAAACATCAAGTAAAACAATAGCTCATTTCAAATATATTAAATAGAGATAATGCTCAGCCATTTACTTTTTGTGGCAGCAACTGTTTTAAAATCATAATGACAGACAAGAGATAACAAGTTAACCTTTAGAAATTTCATGGAATAGCAACGATATGTCAAACTACCAGGGAAAAAAATCAGAGGTTTTAAAAATGTTTTCACTAAGAGTAATTTTATATCATTTATTGAATTGTATTAAGTTCTGTCTCTACGCCCAATGCTGTTAGGTCTGGAAAAAGAGAGATTCTTACAGTCCAGCAGGAGAGGCAGGCATATGAATAATTACCAAAACATACACCTTATCATATATTGTCTCCTTCCTGGGAGTGATCAGAGTGTGCTCCTCAAAGGAGGTGAACTGCATTTGCAGGTAGGTATAGGGATTTTGGGGCAACTCTGAAGAAGTGAAATAGCCTATTTCTCCCACACATGCTGTGGTCATCTTGGACTTCAGCTTATGTAGCCAGCCTACTATTTAGAAAATTGTGGATGAGAAAGAGCATGAGATATCCTGGAAAGTGCACACATATAAGCTGAAATGGAGGCTTTCACAGAATGTGATTGGAGATGGCCAAGGCCCGGTGTGCTGTTGCTCTCCCTCCTTGATTAGACCTATCTCATGACCAGTGGATCAGAGGTACCACAGCTTTTATTTCATCACTCAAGTGATTTTACTTGGTTAGCTGCTGTCTTTTAAAAAAGTATACACTTGTTACTTTTCATTTTAAACATAAACTTATTGGGGTGACATTGATTAATAAAATTATATTGATTTTAAGTGTACAGCTCTATAATACATCATCTATTATATACCACTCAAAGTCACATCTCCTCCCGTCACCATATATTTGATCCCCTTTCCCTTTATTACCTCCCTCCCGTCCCCATCTCCCTCTAATAACCATCTTACTGTTGTCTATGTCTATGAGTTTTTGTTTGTTTGTTTGTCTTATTTGTTCATTTGTTACTCTAAATATCATATCCCACACATGAGTGAAATCATATGGTTCTTGACTTTTCCCATCTGACTTATTTCACTTAGCATGATATTCTCAAGATCCATCCATTTGTTTTCCAAAATCAGGTGATCCCATGAAGCATAACACACATGACAATGGAGAGAAGCATACTGAACTCTCATTTTTATTTTTTTTATTTTTTATTGTTTAAAGTATTACAAAGGGTATTACATATGTGTCCTTTTTCCCCCCGCCCTTGACAATCCCCTGGCCTCCCCTACCCCCCAGTGTCTTATGTCCATTGGTTATGCTTATATGCATGCATACAAGTCCTTCGGTTGATCTCTTACCCCTCTCCCTCCTGCCCCCCAACCCTCCCCTGCCTTCCCGCTGCAGTTTGACAATCTGTTTGAGGCAGCTCTGCCTCTGTATCTATTATTGTTCATAAGTTTATAATGGTCTTTATTATCCATGAATGAGTGAGATCATGTGGTATTTTTCCTTCATTGACTGGCTTATTTCACTTAGCATAATGCTCTCCAGTTCCATCCATGCCGTTGCAAATGGTAAGAGTTCCTTCTTTTTTACAGCAGCATAGTATTCCATCGTGTAGATGTACCACAGTTTTCTAATCCATTCATCTACTGATGGGCCCTTAGGCTGTTTCCAGATCTTAGCTATGGTGAATTGTGCTGCTATGAACATATGGGTGCATATATCCTTTCTGATTGGTGTTTCTGGTTTCTTGGGATATATTCCTAGAAGTGGGATCACAGGGTCAAATGGGAGTTCCATTTTTAGTTTTTTGAGGAAACTCCATACTGTCTGAACTCTCATTTTTAAAACCCGGTTCATAATGTGTTTAAAGTTCCCACAAAGTGAGAGCTCCCTTACATAGGAGCAGAGTTTCAGATGTGAGAGGTCAATGCATTTGAGAGAGGAGGAAAGTGAAGTCTAAAAAAAGTTTAAGCGACCTGCCTAACTGACCTGGCAAATCCCTCTCAGTGGCAGCTCCCCCAACCTTGATTCTTTTGTCTGCTTAGAGTCAAGGTCATTGATGATAGAGGATTCTGACGTAGCCCCTTCCCATCATACTTGGTGTTGCCTAGATTGAGTAAGTTCTGATAAGAGCTGTTTGGTGAAGTGCAGAGAGAGGCGACTTCACCTCTCGAAATGCCAGGGCACGCTACTCTATGTGCAGCTGCCACTTCTTTTGATTTGAGAAAATAATTTTTCCACTTAGAGGGAAATAAAATTCTAATTGTAGAAAGGCAGAAAATGACAATAATACAGCCTTTTGTGATTTTCAGGTGTTTAATTATCAGTTGAATTAATGGTCATTTATCTTTTCCCTGCTTAGAAATAGTTCAATTCCAGTTTTTAGAAGTTAAATCAGAAATGATTTCTGAAGTGGAAAATGGAGAGGAGGAGGACAGCTAATTATCAAGGCACAGAAATAAGACTTAGAAAATCAGCCTGCATTGTTTATAGAAATATTAAATATAAGGCTTTGTTAGATTTCATGAATCAAGTATTGAATGTTTATTTTAATTTTTGGACAGATAATTGGGAAATTTAGTTTTATGCAATTAATTTGTCAGTAATTTTACTTGCCCTTGGGAAAAATAGGGCATTTATGATATAACTATGTAGTGATG
Organism: Myotis lucifugus; assembly: GCF_000147115.1. Lineage (NCBI taxonomy): Eukaryota > Metazoa > Chordata > Mammalia > Chiroptera > Vespertilionidae > Myotis > Myotis lucifugus. Next base: position 14,115,384 of record NW_005871049.1, on the reverse strand, counting down.
GTTTTGCAGATTTCTTGCTCTGGGGGAGAGGGGTGCAGTCAGAGAGGGGAGAGAGAAAACCCTCAATATCAGGCCCTAAGACAAGGCTCATCCTCACCCAGGTGTAAGGCCAGTCCTGGGTTGAAGCTATGATGCATGATGTAGGCAATAAGGAGTTTGAGAAAACAATGGGACATCCAGTTGAAAATGTTCTAGAGGGAATTGGACATCCAGCCTGGACATCATGGGTAAGTATGTACATTTAGGAATCTTATTTTAAAGTTGATAATAGAAGCCATAGAGTAAATGAGATTTCCATGGAAGGAAAGTATGGAGTGGGAAAAAGATGATGATTGAGAATTGAACTTGGGAAATACGCACATATAATGTATTGATTTAAATAATAATATCAATAATCCTGCAAACTATTATTATTATTATTACCATATAACAATTACAATTTATGAAGCTACTACTGTGCATCAGGCAATTTGTATGGATTAACTCATGTTATCCTTATAATCCCTTGAAGTAAGCGATATTATTAGCCCAAGAGTAGTTTGTTTTTCTTTTTAATAAACCAAGAATAGTGGTCCTGGCAGAGCACCCTGCTCATTTTTGCTTCCCTGCCATATAGCTGGCTCTCACATACAGGCCCTCCGAGGAAAAGTCTGGAGATCTGCCATGGGCACAGGCACAGGTAGTAGATGGCCTGAAGAGCTTGAAGTCCTGCTTGGAATTTTGTTTTTGCTAAAATGATGTGAAAAATATTGACATTTATCTGGAAGCAAGAAAAAGGTATATCTCACTCTGTGTAGGTGGATGAACTAAACTCTCCCTCAGCTTTTCTGTGTGTCTGAGTTGTTACTTAACTCAAGGGACACCGTCAGACAGCAAACAAAAGATGCGCTTCCAGGTGCTCAGAGCCTTCTGTTGAATCATGAACTGAGTCACGATGTTCCTAATGTTTGGCATTGCTATGCAATTTATGCATCAGTGTAGTCATTTGTACAAGCCTTCAAGATGATATGTACTCTTTTAGACAATGTATGGAGATGGGTGTTCTTTTAGATATTTTTAATATATACCATCTAGGTTGGGCTAGGTTATGCTAGAGAAACAAACAACTTCAACTTTTAAGAACTTAAATGAACAAAGGCATTAGGTTGGAAAACACTAGAGAATGAACCTGTACTTCCCCCAAGGAATGTATTTTAAGAACAAAGGGGGCTGTTTTCAGTGACCAGTAAATTGTGCTGTTCCCTTGGAACAACATACAAGTGCTGTATTTTCTCTTAGATGATTATAAAAATCCATACAGTTTTCCTCTCTCAGGTTAAAAAGCGTAAAAGGAATTATAATAAAGCCATAGAGTAAGGAATGTTAATGAATTGAATTTTGATGATATTCTTCAATTCTTGCATATCTGGGCCTCTTTTATTCTATGATGCTCATATTAATATAAATAAATAAATAATAAGTAAATGAATAAATAAAATATATCCGTGTAAAATTTGAAATTATTTTTGATAACTTGAGTGTGCAAGTATATATAATTCAGGATGGGCTAGGTTATGCTAGAGAAATGAACAAATCCAACTTTGAAGAGCTTAAATGAGCAAAGGCATATTTCTCACTCACGATACACATCCACAGTGGGTTGGCTGGGCCTCTGATCCACGCCTTGACAATTGGAGGCTTAGGATGAAGGTATTTCTATTACCTGCAGCAATGCCAGTGCAGTGGCGGTGGGAATGGAACCTTGCAAATTGTGCACTAGCTGTCAGAGCTTCCACCCCAAGTGACCCCCCTAACTTCTAACATTTTGTCAGCCAAAGCAAGTTCATGGCCATGCCATCCTAATGAAATGCAGTCCCACTGTGTTCACAGAAAGGAAAACAAAAGAAAATATTTGGTGACGGGCACTGTGACTACCACAGTAGCCTGGTTCTACCTATGTGTTCAAAGAGGCAAATGAGGGATATGCGTGTTCATGAGTTGCCTTCACAACTTTTAAAAATGGACCATATTCCTGTCACTTCCCTGAGCACATTATTTTATTTGTTCAAGCCTTTTGATAAAGAGGTCAGGTGAAATTCTTATTATATTTTTTCCCTGCTTCACCTCACTTTGTTCTTGAAAATCCAACTGTTTTTCTAAGTCTAGTCATTTTTAAAATTTACCTTTTATTGTTGAGAGTATTACGAGATGTTCCCCACTCTCCCTTCCTCCACTTTGGCCCCATTGACCAGAGTCCGGTCCCACCCCAGGCCTTCACCAAACTACTATCTGTGTCCCTGGGCTATGCATATAAGTTCTTTGGATACTCTCTTCCTGCCACCTTTCCTTGTGAGATTTGTTCCTGCTTCCATGTCTCTGGATCTATTTTGTTCATCAGTTTATTTTGTTCATTAGATTCCACATATAAGTGAGATCATGTGATATTTGTCTTTCTCTGACTGGCTTATTTCTCTTAGCATAATTGTCTCCAGGTCTATCCATGCTTTCTCAAAGGGTAAGAGATCCTTCTTTTTTATTTTTTACAGCTGCATAGTATTCCATTGTGTAACTATAACATAGCTTTTGATCTACTCATGTACTGATAGAAGTATAATATATCAATAGGGCTGAGCAATTGAAAATGGATTTACTCCTTCTTAAAAATGTCAACAACAGTTTTTACTATGTTCATAGGAAGTTGTTGGGTAAACTAAGACTAAAAGTTCGACATTATGTGTATTTGTGTTTTGTTTTGTTTTCAAAGCTATTTTGGTACATTTTAGAATCCAGGGCAACATTGGTTTCTATTTGTTAAAAATCAGGACAAATGGTTGAGAGCTCCTTGTTTTGAATCTTTAAACCAGATAAAGATCAGATGAAGAGTCATTGCCCAGTCCTTCTAGAACAGTGGTTCTCAACCTTCCTAATGCCGCGACCCTTTAATACAGTTCCTCATGTTGTGGTGACCCCCAATTTCATTGTTACAAATTGAGCATAATCAAAGCATAGTGATTAATCACAAAAACAATATGTAATTATATATGTGTTTTCCGATGGTCTTAGGCGACCCCTGTGAAAGGGTCGTTCGACCCCCAAAGGGGTCGCGACCCACAGGTTGAGAACCGCTGTTCTAGAAGGATACACAAATCTGTCCCATGCTGTTCTGAAAGTAGACTGTCTTTTATGTAGAGTCTTGCTATGGAACAGTGAGAGCATTTGTCCTGTGTATATGTTCATACAACAGAAGCGGCTGATCCAGATTGTGAGAGGGATGATATTTTATAATACATTTTGAACATTGGCCTCCAAAGATAAAAGGGTGAAGGGTACAATCATTCTTAGATCTATAATTTTGGGCACCATTGCACTGAAATAATTTTCTGATTCACTTATTTCGTGTGGCTGTTTTTGACATGCGTTTCATTTGCTTTCTAAGTGCATTAGTTATTGGCATCCCGATCTCTTTCTTAGTACAAATATAAAAAAATCTAATGCTTACCATTATGATTCACAACTGCTAACATACAGCAAATCAAAATTGTGAGGTGTTCTGAAAGCCCAAGAGGCAGCAGGTCAACAGATGAATGGCCTTTGAGTAAAATAAAAGATCTGAACTTATCAACCCTCTTTTCCTTCAATTATCCATTTCACAATGACAGTTAATTATTTAAATTTCTAGATGCCTAAGTACATTTCAGTTTTACTCAAGTACTTTGATATGTTTCATTTTCACTGTTATTCTTCTAACTTTTAGGAAATGTTTCTTTTATTTTGTCTTGTAAATAATGTATATGTACATCTGGTATTTAACAAATCGTTAGTGAATGACCGTCTTCTCTGTGGCGGGCTGGTGCGCTTTAATTAACATGGGCTGCTCCCTCTTGAAGTTTGTTAACTGGTGAGGAAGACAGCCATTAATTAGATAATTGCACAGATTAGTTCAAAGTAGCTACCTCCTACAGAGCTAGGAGCTAGGAACATGGGATGATTCGAGCATATAATAGGGGGATCTGGTTTGTTTGGGATGGAGTGGGATGGAGTGGGATGGTCAGGGAAATGTTCCCTGAAAAAGTAAAGCAGAATGGCCAGAGACCTGATGGATCAAGGTGAACTAAGAGAGAATGATAACTAAGTGTCCTGAGGCCGGGGGGAGCTGGGGTACAGAACTAGTCTTGGAAGAGGCAGAGCCAAGAGCAATACGAGCTGGAGAGTTCTACTGCAGAGGATGGAGAGGCCAACGGCAGCCACCTGCAGGTCCTCAGTTGTTTTTCATTATCCTATGAACCATTAGAAGCCTCTGCAAGTTTTTAAGCTGAGGGAAAATATTATGCGATTTGAGTTTTGAAGAAGTTCATCTGATTCCTCTGCGGAGAAAGATAAGAGCTTGGCAAGATGGATGCAGAGGCCGGTGGGAGGATATTGTTACTCCTGGGCAACAGAGGACTCTAGCTAGGACCAGGGTGGTGGTGGGGGCAGTGGGGACAAGTGGATATATCTTAATAGTAATTAGAAAATAAAATTAATATGGTGACATATTGAAAATAGAAGTTGGATATTCATAAATTTTTCTGATGTCTGTTCTTAATGCAACCTGAGTTAGGATTTTTAATGTCTGGGATTGACATAAAAGTAAATTAAAACAAAATTAGCATTTATTAAAAATGTTCTCAGGCATTAATAAGTGAATGAATCCTGTATGTGCATATTAGTCCTATTCAGTTGAATCAACCATGCTTTAATATCAATATTTTGAAAAGAAACTGAGAACTGACTTTGGTAGATGTCACTAGAAAATTCTGGCTCCTTTATGGGGAAACAGCCCACCTCTGACTAGTGTCTTGGTTTATTTCGTGTGGTCTTTCCCCTTTGACTGCGATGGTGAAATTGTGACCTTCACACAGGCTTGTTAAAAAATCTACTCAAAAGAAATTTTATTCTGTTCAGATGACAGTGCCATTTTTCTCAGGTGTGGGTTAGATAACAATAAATCACGCTGTAATAATGCCCAAAGCTACATCATCAACTTGGACTCATAAAAAAGAAATTGCTTCTCATAGACTACACAACTGTACACAAGCAGCCGCATGCAGCGGATTTGCCTAACACCATTTCACATTTTCGATGCTAGATAAGCATGTTTTGATTATATAAGATTCATCATTCTTCTGACTGATATCCAAGGACTTTCCTAAGTCACAGAATTAATTTTCCAGGAAAACCTATTCATTCTGATGCAAATATCTTTCAACTGAAAAGTTGAGCAGAGACTTCTTCCTGAATACTTGTTTCCTTCTTTCCCTCCCTAAAGTGAAGATAAAAGATATATTTTACTGGTCTACGTTTTACATGCTATCCTATAGATTTTACAGATTTTAAGTTAACATGTGTGCATACATGCAATATACAAATTGTAAAGCAAAAGGAAAACCACAATAAGAAACACATCAGAATTATCTTGTTTTTATAAATAATAGGAGTGCCGTGTTTCAAGTCCCTGAAGATTGATTTTGCGTTTTTATTAGACATGCATTCCCAGATGTTACAAGGCAGTCGGCACTAGTGTGAAATGCTGGTGGTACTCTCATAGACATCCTGCTCCGGAGCGGGCCATGGTATATCTGCTTATGTGAGAGGCCTACACAATTGATTCTTGTCACCATGGTGGAGCTGATTCTTGTGCAGTTGGAATTGACATATTATGGCCAAAATTAATACACTGCTCAGGTCTCTGGTAGGTTATTATAGTAAGATCTCTCATTATTTCTCCACCTCCATTTCTACCCAAGAATCAATAAAACTCCCTCCAAGATACCATGGAGAAATCTGAAAGGAGGTAAATGTTTCCTGTGGCTGGCTACTGCTCATCTCTCTCTCTCTCTCTCTCTCTCTCTCTCTCTCTCTCTACTTTCTCTCTCTCTCTACTTACACCTATTGGATTTAAGAGGAAATTGGTTTTTGAAAGAAAAGTGCTCTTAAATTCTTTGCAGACTTCTGCCTTTTAGGGACCAGGGGAGGGCCACTAGACATATATATATATACTGTTGGTAACTGTTTTATATTGGTAACTGTTTTATATTTAATGGCCAGGGATTCCTACTATTAAAGTTGGGTTCTAGGCCATTACTACCCTCATTTATTATTTATAAAGCTCTGTAAGTGTACATGACATTTCATGTTAGATGAAATTGTGCCAGACAAATTGCCTTCCCTGAGGAGCCTCCAAGCTTAAAGCAGGAGAACAGTGTAGGAGGGAGATTGTGGGAAGGACGGGGAGTGATTAAGGGTTGCAAACTTGGCATTGCTTTGCTGAGTAGGTGGGCTGCAAGGAGAACTTGAAAGCTGAGTAATGACTCTGAGATCGGGAAGCCATTCAGTAAAATACAACCCATAACTGGAAGCAAGTAAAGGCATCGGGAGAGAATTTTAGCTCTTTTAACTGAGAAATCTACATCATTAGCTCTGACATTTTCTCATGTACCTGGGTCACCTGGTTTCTCAGCATCCCCACTTACTCATCCTGTTCCAAACCAGTGGGTCTCAAACTTGAGCCTGCATCACAATAACCTGGCAAGGAGGGGGCTGGAGAGGTTGTTAAAACACAGGTTATTGGGTCTCCTGTCAGTCAGAGTGTCTGAGTAGGTCTGGAGTCCTGATTTTGCCTATCTAGCAAGTAAGTTCTCAAGAATTGCTGCTGCTGGAGCCACACTTTGAGAACCTTTGCCCTAAAATTGTATCTTCAATTCCTCTTTCATCGTGTCCTCCAAACCCCAGCTTGGAGTCACCTTTACTGGTATAGTCAGACAGTACTCCACTTCCATCTTTCTTTTCCTAGGAATTTCTTTCAGATTGGTTTCATATTTTCAAATTAACAACTGCTAAGAGTGGCACTACTACCACTCTTACTAGTATTACTAACAACAGCAAAAACTACAATTACAACTAGAAACTTTGAACACCTACTATACACATGACATTATAGTAACCACTTTTTTTCATATTATTTTTTATTTTACTTTTTAAAATTTTTGATTAAGTTATTACATATGTGTCCTTATCCCCACGTTACCCCCCATACCCCCACTCATTCCCTCACCCCCCTGTTGTCTGTGTCCATTGGTTAGGCCTATATGCTTGCATATAAGTCCTTTGGTTGATCTCTCCCCCTTACCCCCACCCTCCCCTACCTTCCCTCTGAGGTTTGACGGTCTGATCAATGCTTCTCTGTCTCTGGATCTGTTTTTGTTCATCAGTTTATGTTGTTCATTATATTCCATAAATGAGTAAGATCATGTGATATTTATCTTTCTCTGACTGGCTTATTTCACTTAGCACAATGCTCTCCAGTTCCATCCATGCTGTTGCAAATGGTAAGAACTTATTTTTTACAGCAGCATAGTATTCCATTGTGTAGATGTACCACAGTTTTTTAATCCACTCATCTACTGATGGGCACTTAGGCTGTTTCCAAATCTTAGCTATGGTGAATTGGGCTGCTATGAACATAGGGGTGCATATATCCTTTCTAATTGGTGTTTCTAGTTTCTTGGGATGTATTCCTAAAAGTGGGATCACTGGGTCAAATGGGAATTCCATTTTTAGTTTTTTGAGGAAGCTCCATACTGTTCTCCACAGTGGCTGCACCAGTCTGCATTCCCACCAGCAGTGCACAAGGGTTCCTTTTTCTCCACATCCTCTCCAGCACTTGTCGTTTGTTGATTTGTTGATGATAGCCATTCTGACAGGTGTGAGATGGTACCGCATTGTCGTTTTGATTTGCATCTCTCGGATGATTAATGACCTTGAGCATGTTTTCATATATCTTTTGGCCTTTCTTCTGTCCTCTTTCAAAAAGTATCTATTTAGGTTCATTTCCCATTTTTTGATTGGGTAGTTTATCTTCCTTTTGTTAAGTTGTATGAGTTTCCTGTAAATGTTGGAGATTAAACCCTTATCGGTGATAACATTGGCAAATATGTTCTCCCATGCAGTGGGCTTTCTTGTTGTTTTGTTGATGGTTTCCTTTGCTGTGCAAAAGCTTTTTATTTTGACGTAGTCCCATTTGTTTATTTTCTCTTTAGTTTCCATTGCCTTAGGAGCAGTATCAGTGAAGAAATTGCTTCAGCATATGTCTGCGATTTCGCTGCCTGTGGATTCCTCTAATATTTTTATGGTTTCCTGTCCACTTATTAAATATAGTATCTCATTAAATAATACTATTAGATAATCCATATTGTCTCAATTTACAAAAGAAGACATTCATTTCTAGCAAGATAAATTCCCTTACAATAAGTATTACAGAAGGGATATAAATGAAGTTCTGTCTGACACCAAAACCTATGTCTCATGTCCATGCGGTATTCAGACCCTATCTGAAGACCACTTCTGTCATGCAGTCCCTCGTGTATGGTTATATCTGTGCTATAGTGAACCGTCTCCCTTGTCTCACCTGCTAATGATATCCTCTATATTGCAAAGACTTAGTTTCTAATGCTGGGGCACTGGAAATCAATATGGAAGGAATAGATTAATCAAGAAATGTCACTGAGAATATTAAATGCCTGTATGACACAATAAATACTAAATGGAATAAAATCCTCAATATGAAAGATAAACTTTGAAAATTTTAGGACAAAAGACACCAAAGGGTAAACTTTGTAAAATTGATTAGCATAAAAACCTCTCAAAATACACCACAAGAAATCGTAAACAAAATGAAAATTAAGCCATAAACCTGGGGAAGCATTTGCATTGAATTTGAACAATGAAGGAATAGTTTAGGAAATATACAATCAACACTGTCAAATCTTCACAATTCACAAAAGAGGTAAGCCAGATGGCCAATACATTTATGAAAATATGTTCAGGTCTCTAGAATAATAAGGGAGCCCTGGCCTGTGTGGTTCAGTTGGTTGGGTGGGTGTTGTGCCATGCACCGAAAGGTTGCCAGTTTAATTCCTGGTCAGGGCACATGCGAGAGTTGTGGGCTTGATCCTTGGTAAGGGCAGTGCAGGAGGCAGCAGGTCAGTGTTTCCCTCTCACATCGATATTTCTTTCTCTCTTCCTCTCACTTCCACTCTCTCTAAAAATCTCTAAGAATCTTTAAAAAAAATAAGGAGAGCTTGTTTGGAGGTTCTAGCAGGGGAGCGCAGCTACTCGTATACCCTTGACCGAAGACGGGTCCTCTCCTCGGGGGGGAAGGTCGTCCTCTTCGACCGAGCGCGCAGCTTCGGGAGGGACGCACATGGATCGGTGAGGGAGGAGGGGGACACCCGCCTAGCCAGCCAGATCAGCGGAATCAACCCTGGCGATCAATGGGGTGACAGATGTCGCAGCCAGATCGCCCTCACATCCATATAACCATAACTAATGGACATAAGACACTGGGGGGTAAGGGAGGGCAGGGGCTTGTCAAGGGCGGGGGGGAAAAAGGACACTTATGTAATACCCTTTGTAATACTTTTAGCGAAAAATAAAAAAAATAAATAAATAAAAAATAAAAATCCTAAAAAAAAAAATAAGGAGAATTAGCATTGTGCATCAGCACAATATAAATGCATTCACATCAGATTAGTGTAAAGTCATGTCTGAGTATCTGCAAAGATGTGAGTGCCTGGAAATTCCTGCAGTGTGATGGTTGGGGTGTAACTGAGTTCAGTTACTTTGGAGAGTAGCTTGAAATTTCTACTAATGTTAATAATATGGATACCTATAACTTACTAATTCCACTTTTAGCCATATACGTTAGAACATCTCTTCAACATACATCCAAGGATTTAGGTACAAGGATGTTCACCACATGTTTGTAATAGAAAAATATTGGGAACAAGCCACATGTTTTAAATAGGTTGTTGAATAATTAATTTTTGTGGTGTATTTTTACAAAGAACACAATTCCTCATTTAAAACAAATGAACTAAATCTATAGCATTATTGTGGATCTCTCTTTTTAAAAAATTTGTTTTTATTTTTTTTAAATTTTTCTTTATTGTTGAAAGTATTACAGATGCCCCCCCATTTTTCCCCATTGACCACTTTTACCCCACCTCCCTCCCTCCCCCAGACCTTCACAGCACTATTGTTTGTGTCCATGGGTTATGCATATATGACTATAAGTTCTTTGGTTAATCTCTTACTCCTCCCCAACTACCTCCCTAATTATTCCCCTCCTCCCTCCACTTCCCTCTGAGACTGGTCAGTCTCTTCCATGCTTCTACATATGTCTGGACCTATTTTATTCGTCAGTGTATTTTATTCATTAGATTCCACATAAGAGTGAGATCATGTGATACTTGTCTTTCACTGCCTGGCTTATTTCTCTTAGTATAATACTCTCCAGGTCCTTCCATGCTGTCTCAAAGGGTAAGAGATCCTTTTCTATTTTTTCTTTAAATATATTTTATTGATTTTTCACAGAGAGAAAGGGAGAGGGATAGAGAGTTAGAAACATTGATGAGAGAGAAACATCGACCAGCTGCCTTCTGCACATCTCCTACTGGGGATGTGCCCGCAACCAAGGTACATGCCCTTGACCGGAATCGAACCCGGGACCTTTCAGTCCGCAGGCCGACGCTCTATCCACTGAGCCAAACCGGTTTCGGCAAGAGATCCTTTTTTATAGCTGCATAATATTCCATTGTGTAAATATACTATAGCTTTTTTAGCCAGTCATCTACTGATGGGCACTTGGCTATTTCTAGATTTTAGCTATTGTAAATTGTGCAGCTATGAACATAAGGGTGCATATATTAATACTTTCTGATTGGTGTTTCAGGCTTCTTAGGATATAGTCCTAGAAGTGGGATCGCTGGGTCAAATGGCAGTACCATATTTAATTTTTTTGAGGATACTCCATACTGTTTTCCATAATGGCTGCACCAGCCTGCATTCCCACCAGCAGTGTACTAGGGTTCCCTTTTCTCCACACCCTCTCCAGCACTTGTTTGTTGATTTGTTGATGGTAGCCATTCTGACAGGTGTTAGGTGATACCTCATTGTCATTTTATTTATTTATTTATTTATTTATTTATTTATTTATTTATTTTTTCCCAGTAGGTTTGCTCTCTTTAACCTCATTGTCATTTTAATGTACATCTCTGATGATTAGTGACTTTGAGCATTTTTCATATGTCTCTTGGCCATCTGTATGTCCTCTTTGGAGAAGTATTTGTTTAGGTCCTTTGTCCATTTTTTAGTTGAATTGTTTGTCTTCCTTTTGTTAAGTTGTATGAGTTCTTTATATATTTTAGAAATTAACCCCTTATCAGATGTATCATTGCCAAATATGTCCTCCCATATAGTGGGCTTCCTTTTCATTTTATTGATGGTTTCTTTTTCTGTGCAGAAGCTTTTTACTTTGATGTAGTCCCATTTGTTTATTTATGCTGATCTATCTCTTAAACATAATGTTCAACAAAATTAATAAATTATAATGTGTATAAAAATGATATTATTTTTGTAAATTTAAAACACACAAATCCTAAATATTATCTATGGATACAAATATATGAGTCAAAGTAAATATATAAACAAAAAGAATATACACCAATTTTAGGAGGATAATAACCTCTGGGGAAGGAAGAAAGAAAAGGAGGTGGGATGGCCTTAATTGTATAAGTAATCTTTTATTATTATTTAGATTAAAATATCTGAACCAAATATGGCAAAATGCTAATGCTTGTTAAAATAATGTGAAAAAATGCTTGTGTTATTTTTTCTTTTTATTTGTGAAATTTTCATGATCAAAACAGAACATTTTAACTAAGGCTTCAATGGTTAAAGAAATTTTGAATATTCTGGGTTAATCAAAGTACAGCCATATTCTCTGCTGAAAAACTTTTCAGTCGTTAATATGCTAATGGACATTGAAAATTGCCAAGAGAGTAATGTCTTAAGAACTATTTCCCAAACTTACTTGACCATGGGAGACTTTTAAAAAAAATGAAACATCTATTAACATCCGGATCTTTTGGGAAATGCTGTTATACATCATAGCACTTAATTCTCCTTAATTGTTTCATATAATTTAACTTGATTTCTCTGGTTATATTTTCCATCTCCTTGATGTCAGGACCTAAGTCTTATTCCTTTTAGCTAGGCATGCAATGGATATACTAGTAATATTTTGATTTTCTGAGAAATTATTATGCAGATATTATACTCAATGTAGATTTTGAGAGGGAGGAAGTAGTAAAAGTAGTTTTTGCATACAATTCTCTATGTAAGTAAAAAGCCAAGTAAAAAACACAAAGACCAAAAGGATATCAGTAGTTTTCAAACAAACGGAATATATTCATGCCAAAACATTGCCAGAATGAATTGCTGAAAACTTCTTTTATTCATTCATTCATTCATTTATTTCAACAGATATTCTGAGATACCTGAAGAGAAATAATAGCTTTGTATTATATCAGAAGTAAATACAATCCAATGCATAAATTTCTCAGAATTAAATCAAGGATTTCTCAGAGTAAAATAACCCTTTTGAAATTATATTAAGCATATGTCCAGTCACATATGATTAAAGAATAAATTTATTTATAGATTTGTAATTACTAGGTATAGCTTAAGTTCCTTGGTTCACCAGGGTATAATTTTGATACAACAATAAATAAAATTGATTAAACAAAAATTGTTTGACTTATTCTTTATTTTTTATTGACCCATACCTAAGATGCTATCAGCCAACTTAATAACAGAAGTGAATGTCCCTCATTCCTAGCCTTTTGATAATTTATAAATGTATTAAATACAGGTATTAAGTGTATGTATCAAACAAAATTTTAAAATTAGATATGTAATATCTAGTGCCAAGAATTAATGAGTTAACCCTTGATCATTTGCGCATTTCATAAAAGCACATTGTCTTTCTCATTCCATAACCATTACCTTTATACCACCCTATATTTAATAAAATTCTTCTGTGTTTGTTTAAGGATAAAACATTTGAATATCATTCTTTTTGCTTTTTTTATTTTTCTCTAATTCTTACAACTCTAAAAAATTTATTTTATAGAGCTCATATGAAAGAAAATCCTTGCCCTTTGCAGAAGCTAAATTTGTATAGAGTACAATTTAATTTGAAGTACAATTCAATTCTTTTAATATTACTTAGGTTTTTTAGAATCCCGATTTTTCTATGAGAAATTCACGTCAAACCTAAGGAAGTAACCTGTGTTTTCAGGCCTATTTTTATGTTGGGCTCTCATACAGAAAACAGTTTTTAAGTGATTTTACTAAAAATGTTCTATAGGTATCCAAAAGATTTTAGAAATGTAATTTTTCGTCTGTTTTGTTATTTTCGTCTTAGAAATATAGTGATATGAACAGTAAATATGTTTCTTTAATTTTACTGTGTTTTAAAATTGATCTGATCTGTGAATGATAGATTGATTTTACATAGAGAAGAAGACAGGTGGGAAAGAATGATATATTTATCTGCTTTGGGTGCTTCTGGCATTGTTAATATTTTTATACTCTTGTATAAAGTCATGATGATTCATAGGAAAGTGACAATGAATAATTGTTTGGAATTTTACTACAGCTGAAGACACCCATACTTGGTTTAAATGCATTAACTAGACCTTTGCAATATTTCAGCCAGATGTTCCTCTTAACCGTCTTACTCACTTATTTCAATATCAGCTGAGATAATATGACTCAATTCTGGCAGTTAACAAAGGAGTTAATGTCAGGAGATTAACTCACTACTTATAACTCTCTGTGTAATAAAATGATATCACCAGTTTTTTTATGCTACTATACAATGGCCTGATCTACTGAGTTTCAAATAAATTAGATTTATATACATTATAAAGATCAAACATACATTATTTATTTTTGTAAACAATTTCTTGAGTAAGGACTTTTACAGATAAACCTTTATTGTTTGTACTATGAACTAGGCAACTTATGGACATGTATATCTTAGAGCATTAATTATTTAAAATTGTGTCATTATCAGAGTGTGCATAACCTAGATATTTTGCTATACTCCTGTGTGGAGGGCTTGTTTGGAATACAGATATGAGTGTGTCAGGGTTGGGAAAAGGAAATATACACCTATAGGATAAACCTTATATAGAGTAGAAAATCAGAATGAAGAGCATTTTAGATATCTATTGTTATGTAGCAATTTACCCCAAAATCTTTAAGGATATGGCAGCAAACATTTATTATCTCATACAGTCTCTATAGACCCAGAATTTAGGAGTAGCTTAGCTGAATGGTACTGGCTTGGAATCTCTCATAACGTTACAGTCACGATGTCAGCTGGAGTTCCATCCATCTGAAGGCTTGACTGGGGTGTGGAGATGTGTGTCCAAGACAACTTAATCATGTGACTGGCAGTTGGTACTGGCTCTCAGTAAGAGGCCTCAGTTCCTCATTACGTGGGCTGTTCCCTGAATCAACTGGTTTCTCCCAGAATGAGTGACACAAGAGAAAGTCAGAAACCAAATGGCTTTTATGAATTAACCTTGGAAGTCACACATATCATTTCTGTAATATCTTTTTGGATACACAGCTTAGCCCTAATCATTGTGGGAGAGAATTAGGTGAGCCAGGTCATATAGAGGGTTGTCATTTTAGTATAGTGGGGGAGCTCTGTTGTCACACATTAACTGGTGTTAGAACTAGAATTAGAGAAGAAAGATATAGGATTCCTATCTTTTAATCTAAGGTCATGGTCATTGTTTCCTTCCAGTCCAGAAGTACCCCAAGAGAGTCCCTAAATACTTATTGCTATGATGGGCTAATGTATTATGCATCCATCCATTGTTCTATGAAACGCTAATTCAGAGAAATGTCAGTTTATTGTATCTATCCCACTGGTCCTGGACCACTAGAAATATGAACAAGTGGGTTCTACAGTAAATTAAGCCTGAAACATTGCTGGAGGCAAAAATGACAAAACTGACGCTGTCCTATTTCAGGCACATCATGAGATGGCAGGGTTTTTGGAAAAGACAATAATGCTGAGAGAAACAGAAAGCAGCAGAAAAAGAGGAGGACCAAATACAGGATGGATTGACTCCATAAAAGAAACTGTAGGCACGAGTCTGCAGGATCTGAGCAGGGCTATTGAGGACATGACATCAGGGACATCACTCATTCATAGAGTCACCAGGAGTCAGACCTGACTCTATGCAGGTAACACACACATCCCACTGGTAGTTGTGCATATTCATAAGCTTTAAGACCTGTATGTCACATTCTGATGACAGAGCTCTCAGTAGGAGGTCTCAGCTCCAATAATGTTTGTAAGCAAAGACAGTGAGTAACTACCACCCTGCTCCGCCCCCCCCCACACCCACACAATTTAACTTTGCAAACATCAAGTCACAGTAAAAGGAAATGCATCCTTCTAACCAAGCCAACAGAAATGTAGCAAAAAGCTAGATTTTCCGCATGGAAATCGGGAGTGGAACAGAAAAGAGTTGTCAACACTATTAAGGTGGATTAGGAAAGAGGACTGAGTGGGTAACCAGATATATAATTTTTTGAGTTATGGCTCAGTGTGTTATTTTCACATCCCTTCAATAGAAGTAACCTACATTCTTAACACCAGGTGGGCTGTTACGGTAATTGCTAAGATCAGATGTTTTGAAGAAGAGATGTTAAGGTCAGTTCAGATGCTCGATGCTTTTGTTTGAGACATAGTTATAAATGTGCTTTGTGTCTGATAAATGGCTAATTGGATTGAAAGGAAAAACAAGGATGCACCTGGTCTCTTTCTGCCCCATGGCATCACATTTCCTGGATATATTTTACTACCTGGTTCTAGGAAGCCAACTGTCTAGCTAGTGTTATCAGCTGCACGGCATGAGATATTTCTGTATTTAATTAGGCTAAGTGTCTGATTTATGACACTTAAGGCTTCCATAAGCTTATTCAACTCAAAGAGACTAACACCCAATGGGGATAGGTCTGTTACTGTCCTGCTGTTTGACACTCAGGATGTTTTTAATATAATCTCTGACTATTATTAGAATAAAAATGCTGTTCTATTTGTAGACCTCAACTCCTGGTTTCTTACCAAAAAAAAAAAAAAACTAAGAAAAAAGAAAAATAATTTTCACATATGCTTATAGTAGGTATAATGAATTTCTTTTGGGGCAGCTGTAGAATTTATTTCCTGGACCTGCTGTGCAGAGACTAGAAAGTGGGGGTAGTGAGGGTTATGTGATGATTATTTTGGCCAGTCATATGTAACCTAGATGGAGAAATCAATTCTCTGCTCAGATTCTTGGAATGGTGATTTGAATAAAGTTTAATAAAGTTCTGTTTACAAAGATGTAGTCAGGTCTTAGGGAAAATAACACATATAGTTTGGTGCCCCAGCAATTGTAACAGCAGTGAGCTATTGTTATGTCTAGGGGTTTAGGGGCAGAGGAAGGGAGAGGTGGAGAAATGAGTCATTTGACTGGGGCTGCCAATTCCACAGAAGATTGTAACTGACCAGTAGTGACCAGACTGAGGGAACCAGGAAAATAAATACCTGACCATACTCTCCCTTTGACCTCTTATCTCCAGCTACTGCCAACCCAACCAGAAGCCCATTGGGTGCTTTCCATATTGGGCAGATTCTGGTGCACAGAGCACGGTAGAAAAGCATGGGGTGTGGATCTGGAGGAGCAAAAGGAAGATGAGATATCAAACACAAAGGCATACTTACAATTGACAGAATTCCGATAAAAATATACAGTCTTTTTCCTATCTTCACTGAAAACTAAAACATTGTGGTGATCTTTAGAACCTGATTGCCTAGGTTTGAATCGTAACTCCGGCATTGACCTTGGGCAGGTGACCTATTCTCTCTGGGCTTCATCTGTCAAAGAAGGTAATCAGAGTGCTGAGTTCATAGGTTGTTGTGAGGAATGAATGAGCTGATGTATTTAGAGCACTTAGGCCAATCCCTGGCACATAGTAAGGATTATACTTAAGTCCCATGCAGTATCGTGTTTGTGTTGCTCCTTTGTAGGACAGATAATGTACATTGAGTTAAATTGGATTGCTGTTGTTATTATTTTTCAATATTTCTTTAGTGTTTGGCTACCACCTGGGATTAAGTATCCATGTTGCAATCATTGAATTGAGATCCTTAGAGCGCTCCCTTCCAACCAAAGGAGGCAGGGGGCACTTCCCTGAGTACCCTCATAACAACCAGGAAGTGTGGTGAGTTTCCTTATTGCAGACGATGGCCGACTGGGTTGACCTTGTGTGAATTAAAGCTGTGACAGAAAGGTTTAGTCAGCTGCTCTTGCTTCCTCCACTAGCTGAATCCCTTTAGGAATTTCTTTAAATGTGCTTATTGCACAGAATGGTAGAGATAAAAATGAATCTGACTTGGAACAGTGCCTTTTCTTGAGATTTATTACCTAATTAAGCATTTTCCTAATAAAACAAGCATTTAAATTTTCACAGGAACCAAGAAACAGCAGTAGTAATATTACTAACTAGCGCTTATAAATCACAGTACTGTTTACAAAGAGCCTTCCCACTTACTGGCTCCGGTTTTTAAGCTTTTGTTTTAGCCATGCGATGCTTTGAACACCATGTCCTTAATATATCATATGAAAATGGACATCATGTCCTTGACCCACTTTCTGGGTCAAGGCCACCTGGTCAGCCCTCTCTTTTCCCTACTCTGAGGTAACTCTGATGGGGGGGTGCTGGATTTCTGAGGACAGTGTGAAAGCTAGTGGTTTAGTTGTTTCTTTCAGAATTCCCTCCCTTTTTTGGGGGCGGGACTCATTAGAGTTCTATTCCAAATGCAGAGTTCTGGGCCTCCAGACAGCCTCCCCTAAAAATATTTGTGTTATTGTGGAGAAAGTCACCTAAGGGGGGCCTTGAGAACAAAAGGAAACAAGAAAACTAAAAGAACCCTCAGGCATTTTAAAATTACACTTTAGCGACTCTGTCTAGATATTTATGATGACGACGATGACGATGATGGTGATGAAAAGAAGAGATACTGAGAAAGCAAGAAAGAAACAGAAAACTTGGGGGAAGTGGAAATATAAGAATTGCTTATCATTTAATTTTTTGCATAAACCTACACCAACTCAACTAGCAATGTTTATATTGTCTTTTCTTGATCTTTTAGAAAATGAGGTATAAAGAAAGACAAAAAATATCAACCAAGATGCTCTGAAAATGTTACCATATGGACAAATGGCAATTCATTTGGAACTTGATCTATGGCTAATGTTGAATAATATCTTGGACTTGTTGTGGGTGTGTAAATGGGATCCATCTTTGGCCTGACTTAACAGGTCAGCCAGTGGGGCAGTAGTCAGTGAGGATAGGTGCAGCACTTTCTCAGATACCTGTGTCCCCAATTTTTTCATAAGTTTACTTGTCATGGTACTTTTAAACAAGATTTAATAAAAGTTATTTCTTCTGTTTTCTTCTGATATTCTTATGCCAGACTTCATATTACTGTTCTGCTTTGGAGGGAAAGATTGCCTAACCAGTGACTGAATCTTCTAT
>NW_005871049.1:13962050-14096816 GCF_000147115.1 Myotis lucifugus | reverse complement strand
CAGATTGGAGAGGGTGCAGGCTGGACTGAGGGGACCCCCCCACCCCCGTGCATGAATTTCATGCACCAGGCCTCTAATAGTCTTATAAAGGGCTATGCCAATCAAATTGCATCAACTTAAATATACACATATAGAAATGATCTCAGTGTTTTGTTGGATTATAAGGAAAAGTACAAAAATTTAAAAATCTATTTCAGTAGTGGCTTTAAACCTCATTATAAATGTTATTTCAGGGGGTGGAGAGGTAATTCTCCTACTCTAATCAATTACACTTTCAATTATGAAAGTACATCTAAGTATTTCTTTTAACTCTCTGTTATCATGACAATTGTAAAGAAATCTTTTATTTCTTTAAAACATTGATTCTCAACTTGGACTGCATATTGAAATCTCTAGGAGGAGCATTATAAAATACTGATGCCTAGTTCCCAGCCTAGATCTTCTGACCTAACTGGTCTGGGGGAAGTCTGGGCATCCTAGTATTTAAAAGCTTCAGAAATGATTCACAGCCAAAGATAAGAGCAACTGATTAAATTGTTAACACACTTATCTACTTTAGTGGTCTTGTTCTCCAAACAAACTAACATGCTGGCTTTAGTTAGGTCAGCATCTACGCTGGTACTAAGTGTCTTACAAAAAAAGTTCTTCCAAAAAATGTCTATGGAAGATTTCTAGATGATAAACTTTTCCCTTTTACTAGTAGATGGAATGCCAAACAGATTTGTCTTCATATTAGGGTCATTGTAAAGGGTAATTCTATAGCTTTGCCACTCTTAAAACTTATTTCTTAAAAGTTTTTCATAGCATTATGTTCTGAAGTTACACTTAATGTTCCCCTTTTCGAAAGTACATTAGAGAGGACTAGCACTTTTAGGATTTTGTTCTTTGACTCACAGTTTTAGGATAAAATTGGAAAATGAGCTTATGATAAAGTTGAAGAAGGAATAGCATATCGAAGTCACCAAAATATGCCCTCTGGAACTCATAAAAATTTTTACATACTGCTCTAAAATTTTAATACTGCTCTACTTTATATAGAATAGAAAACGAAGCAAAATATTCTTCATTTCCCAGGATCTTAGGAATCCAAGTCCTGTTCAGTTTGGAGCTGACAAGTCTATCTGAAAGAAAAATTGGTTTAGAAAACTTCAGGGAAAGACACCCATTGTTTTTGAACTGCGCTTCCTTTAGTTTGGTGGTTTTAAAATATTCTTTATATATTGATTTGGTAGTGAATTATTGAGTGGAGACGAGGGATTTCATGCTTTTACTTCTCACATACTAATGCATTTCTAAATGTAAAATATAGCTCTGATGAAACTCAGGTAATCCTTAGCACATTGCCAAGAAGGTATAAAATAAATATTAATAATAGAAGTTCTTAATGCAGGATAAATAAAAATAAGACATAATATCTAAGACCTATTACTCAGTGTGTAGTTGAGAATGCACTAGAGCCTTACATTACAAAGTAAGGCAAATTCATTTACATCTGAGCATCATATAACCATTTTAAGTCAGTTTGTCCTGATATGAATTTTCTAGCTGTATGCAAAAGCGGAGGAGGGAAAGTGTTTAATTTTTTTTTATTGTGAGCTTGCCAAATAAAATGAGATCAATGTGTCACAAGTTCATTACATCTATGCTTGTTCTTTATAATTGCTACAAAACTGCTTTTTGAGTAAATGAAAAGGAAATCAGGTAATCTGTTTAAGTTATTTTGTAGAGAGCAGTAATCTGTTAACAGTAACAAGTTAACTTGCTGAGAGCATCTGCAAACTTAGTATTTCTTCTAAGGGGGCTGAAGCGTCATTCTTTTGTCTGTGAGATAGTGATAGGTGGTGGCGATCTATATATTAATCTATATTGGATTAATCATAATTGCTATTGTATACATATATTGATTGAGATGAACCTCTAAAGGAGATAATGGCTGAGTGGCAGTTCATTAGCCTATGCAGGCTAATTAAACATCTAATTACACATTCTTATTAGGAAATACCTTTAAGTGATTATGAGTCCAAAGTGACTCAGTGAGCCCACAGATTGGATTATCTAGATCTTACATTTTCTTAAAAATAATGGTGTTTGAAGAGTTAGTTTGGTCTCAAAATATATTAAATGATAAGCTTAGGACTTAATTAGATGTCAGTTATTTCCTCATTTGTTAATTAAGGAGTCAATTCTGGGATTCCTATTTTCCTTTCTTATTGCAGTTTTAAAATCATCATCATATACTGAGAGCTTGCACCAGGCTGAGCAACAAACATGCATAATATTTGGCAAGTTTTTACAATGGCACTGAGGTAGCGGCTCTTATTCCTCTTTTATCCACGAGAAAACTGAGCCTGAGATGTAAGTGACTGGCCCATGTTGCCACAGTTAGGAAGTGGTAGAACCTGCTCATCATCAGCAATATACTCATGTGAAATATGGGCTCATTTGGTGTGAAAATAATTCAATATTCTGTAAATGTCATTGGTTCTATGCATTTTTCCCAATGATATGCTCTTCGAAGGTTGTTTATAGTTCTTTTCCATTGCCTGCTCTTGTTGTAGGAACTATAATCTAACTTATTGTGGCCCACGTTTTTTTTTGGCATAACCTAATCAATGAGACTTAGGAAAGAGTGCTCTTAGGATCCTAATTGTTAAGGCAGGGTTTCTCAAGCATGCATTATTACCATTTGCACCACATTATTGAGGGGCTGCCTTGTATGCTAAATGTTGAGCAGCATCCCTGACCTCTACCCCCTGAATGCCAAGAGCAAACCCAATTGTGACAACCAAGAATGTCTCTAGACTTTACCAAATATCCCCTGATGTATGATATTCCCCTTGATTGAGAATTGCTGGCTTATAGGGTCAATAAACTTTAATGAATATTTTACTAATCACAACTGTTACTACCACTACATTATGGTTGAAGTGCTTTACAGTGGTTGTCAAAGAAAAATTGTACTGGGAAAAGTTAAATAGGCAAGGCAGACTTTAATGGTCTATTGCAATGGGAGAGAGAGTGAATTCAACTCAACTGAAACAAAAGGAAGAGGAGTTTTTAACTGTGGTGAGCTCTTGGAAAAGTCCTGGAGGGCATTAGTGGGCAGGTGGGTCCATATGCAATATGTTTAGGCTATCTGTGTTTGCTAACTGATGCTTCTGGTAGTTAGGCTTCTACCTTCCCACAGAGACTGGGAGATAGAACTTTCTCCCCCCCCCCTTTATATTGAATTTATTGGGGTGATATTGGTTAATAAAATAATATAGAGTTCAGGTGTACAATTCTGTAATATATCATCTGTATGTTGTGTTGTGTGTTTATCATCCCAAGTCAAATCCCTTCCATTACCATTTATCCTCACTATAGCCTCTTCTACCTCCACCAACTCCCCTTTCCCTCTGCTAATCACCATACTGTTGTCTGTATCCATGAGATTTTCTTCTCTTCTCTTCTCTTCTCTTCTCTTCTCTTCTCTTCTCTTCTCTTCTCTTCTCTTCTCTTCTCTTCTCTTCTCTTCTCTTCTCTTTTTTTCTTTTCCCCTTCACCTTTTTCACCCAGCCCTGCAACTCCCCCTCAATAATTTTATTTCAAAAGGATGGCTTCCAGGTCCTTGAGAAAGACATTCTTGGGTTATAAAATTGGCTGGAGACTGGGGCAAGATTTATATATTAAAGAAGTACCAAATGAATTTACAACTTTAAGAATTAACTGTTTCAATTGCTTCTTAAAAACCCACTCAGTTCTCAAGTCTCTCTGTAATCTCCTGACCTTAAGAGCAGAGAGACTCAACCTCCTGATGTATTTTCTCTACTCCATAGTGTCCAGGAGAAACCAGAGTTCAGTCACCCTTATCAGAAATACATAGGCTTTTGAGTACCAAGTTTGCCCTCAAAAGTACAGTTTATTAAATTTTCCCCTTGGACTTCAATGAAGTTCCTCACAATCTTGCCAAGCCCCACCTTTTAGGGAAGAAAGCTCATGCATTATTCCCACATGCTTGGCCTCCCTAGCTTCTAGAGTGCTAGTTATTGGTTTGACTCAGAATTGGCAGGAATCTTAGAGCTTATTGTGGAGGAAAAGATTGATCCTATTTATTTTGCTGTGTTTCCAGAATCCAGTCTACTTCTCAAGAAGAATGACATTTTCTAAGGCTACAGAGAAGCATGTTCTGGAAACCTGGTCCAGGCAGGGGATTTGGCCTTCATGCTCTCATTAGTGATCTCAGTGAAAGTCATTCCATGGAGTAATTGGGTTTTGGTCAAATTGCAGGGTTGGGGTGGGGGAAAAAATAAAGGTCAGGAGTGTATAGATTAGTCATTCAAGATATAGTAAAATTTAAGTAATTTCTTAACAGCCTGCATGTTTGATCTTTTTTTAGAGAGAAGGATGCTTGGAGAATTGTTGAATATAATTGGTGCCTTTCAGCAATAGTGGTCCATGTGGAGTGATGGTAACAACATTCTCAGCGTAACTAATTCCATGAGATGCCTGAACAGTTATGTATTCAGTTTCTTAGTAAAAGCAATTTGTTTTCCTATGCAGTATATCTTAGGCAAAAGATAGCTTGCAAACAAAATCACTAGGAAACCCCCCCCACACAAAATTAACTCATAACCTGAGTGACATAATCAAAACTTAGTTTTCCTCCATGAGTTTTTCCAATAAAGCACACTATTTAGGTCATATATACATTTAGATCAACAAAATTATAACCTATTCTAAATTTTATCTTGCATTACTTTAACTCATTGTGTTTCTTGATTAAACCTCCTTTAAATCAAGCGGTATATGCTAAAAATAACTCCCTGATCTCAAGTATTTGCTTCCTATGATTTTTGCATAGTTGAGGTCTCTATTAATTACTCCCTCCCCCCTCAGATTACTGAGTTGTTTGCTTCTTGATAAGTCAAGTAAGGTACCAGAGCTTTTCTGAGTGGTATTAAACCTCAATTTCAGTTCCCTAGATGGGTTGAATGTTTTTTATGGAATATATATTTTTTCTTTACCCTTGAAGAGTCAAGGCAGATCTCATAACTGTAAACAGTTATCTACTTAAGCTTATTTTGAAGTGATTTTTTTTTCATTTTCTCTACTTGTTTCAGGTGGTTAGTGGGTGGACACATATTAGAGATAAGTCTTGGTTTCCTTCTGTTTGACAATGTGCTAAGAATGTTATAGGCTTTCAGTGCAAAGGCTGAAGCCAGTGAAAATATACTGGTAGGAAATGATGAAGTCTCCTATTGGAAAATATTGTTGCTTCAGGATAATGTTAGAAAAGTCAATCACATTGATAGCAAACCATGAATTTAGAAATGGTTTTACTTCTATATACAACTTTGGTGTTTGGTTTATTTATCCTGTGTTTTAGCCAATAAAGCATTTGCTTAAAATATACTTTAGGTGAGGCAGAGATTAAATACTATGACACATTTTGTGGATTTAAAAGCCTATTTGGAAGTGTTGTAGCTTATTAGTCTTTTCTGTATAAATTTGAGTCTTTTATCATTAACAGATGTCACCTTAATTCTCTAATTTTAAATGTAAATTCTTCAGAAGATAATCTTATGAAAACATTAGACTAGAAACTGGTTTGACTAAATGTCAAGATGAATATAATTTGAGCATATTGCATAGTTTGTTGGTTTGGCATTTTGTGAGTCTAACAGTTAATAGTAGACTCAGAGAGCTGGGACTCAACATTGTTTATCACCTGGCATTAGTCACAACTTTAGTGACAAATGTGACATGACTAATCAGTTAAAAAGGCCTGTTTTAGCTGGGTAAGCTAGAGAAACATGGTGACTACATTCATATACAGTACTTCACGAAAGGCCAAAGAAAAGCAAAAAATACTAGAACAAACGAAGGTCTCATCTTATTCATTATAGATTCATTTTACTCTAATTATATACCTTTAAGTATTTTTTAATACAGATATCCTTTGTTCTTCCTCTTTTTGTTTGCTATTTACCAGTTTGTACTTCTGTCTCTCCAAAGAGTAGCCGTGAGTCTACATTGTTACAATTTATGTTATAAATATCAATCTTAAAGTGATATTTCACATCATTACATTAAATATTTCACATCATTACATCATATACCTAATGGACTGAAGCAGGTATGTGAATAACTCAAAGTATGATCAATCCAGAGTCACACACTATGTTTGGCATAGTTGAATTAAAACACAAGTCACAGAGTCTGTGGGAATATATTTGCTGTAAATTTAACAGTTGATATCTTTATTACATAAAATATTTATATAAAACAATAGAAAATACAATATTCTAATAAAGACGTGACAATGGGTCTTAGAAGAAAATACAATCAATTAAAATATACTTTTATAATATACTTTTAATATTTTACATAAAAAATATAGAGAATATGCCCTGGCCGGGTTGTTCAGTGGATTGCAACATCATCCCATAAACCAAAAGGTTGTGGGTTTGATTTCCAGTCAGGACATAGGCCTAAGTTTAGGGTTCCATCCCCAGTCAGGCATGTACAGGAGGCAATTGATCAATGTTTCTTCTCTCTCTCTCTCTATATATATATCCTTTCATCTCTCTCTAAAATCAATAAACATATCCTCAGGTGAGGATAAAAAAATAGAACTTTATATTAAAAAAATAAAAATGGAAACTCTCATATGCTAATAGTGGAAATATAAGTAGGAACTACCACTTTGGAAAATCTATTTGGCAATAGATTTTACAGATAAACACATATGTACCCAGTACTACCATGTACCTCTAATGAACATATATTTATACATTCATAAAATGTTTTGTCTTTTGTTTTTTTACAAAAAGTCTTCAAACTTTTCAAAGCAGCACTATTCATTATGGCTGGAAAGAAGAAATTCCTCAAATACTCCTTAACAGTAGAAAGCATAAATACATTTTGGTGTGATCATGCAATGGAATCTCTACAGCAAGAGAAAACATGCAAGGATGTGGATGAATATCTAAAAAGAAAAATATTGTGCAAGATTAGCCAGACAAAAATAAAGAATATCTAGGGTGTCCCAAAAAATGTATGTACACTTTAACAGCTGATAGCTCAATTTTGAAAATGAAATGTATTTTAATAAACAATTCCTTTATAATTATTCAAAGTGTGTGTATACATTTTTTTGGGACACCCTCTCTCTCTCTCTCAAATCAATGAACATATACTTGGGTGAGGATTTAAAAACAATAATTAATCAAATAGATAAACCCCTAGCACAGCTGATCAAGAAAAGGGGAAGTATAAATGACCAATATTGGATTTGAAAGAGAGGATGATAGTATATATCCCAAAGTTATTAAGAGAAATATAAGTGAATATTATGAAAAATGAACCACTTTTAGATCAATAAATTCTGCAATTTAGATGAAATGGAACATTTCCTTTAAAATCACGAAATAAAAGATATGCACAGTCTTGTATCTAGTAAACAAATTAAGTTTGTAATTAAAAATCTTCCCATAGTAAAAACTCCAGGCCAATGTGGCATCACTGATAAGTACTATTATAAATTTAAAGAGCAAAAAATTCCAATTCTTATGCAGACTTTCATAAAATATAAGGAGACTGAACACTTTCAATCAACTTAACAAAGACATCATGATTTCAAAACTAAAGACATTAGAATAAAATAAATTCCATTATTCCCCACGAACAGAGATGAGAAACCTTAATAAAATATTGGCAAAACAATTCCATTATATATAAAAAGGATAATTTATTATGAGAATTTGGAGTTTATCCCAGGAATACAAGATTGTAAGATTCAAGAATTAATTTTATATTATACCAAATTAGTAGAAGAAAGGAAGAAACTATATGATCAATTCAAATGCTTATTAAATATTAATGATAAAAACTCTACAGCAAACATCATTTTTAATGGCAAAATTCTATTTTCCAGCTAAGACATGGAACAAACAAATTATTCAACATTGTACTGGAGGTCCTAGTCAATCCAAAAACACAAGAAAAAGATATAAAAGTCATAACATTTCAAAGGAATAATTAAAACTGTCTTAGTTCACAGAAGACATATGTATGTAGGAAATCTTGACAAATCTAAAATGCAACTACTAGAAATAAGTGACTATGGAAAGGTCATAGTACACAAGACCAATTTTACACAAATCTGTTTATATGTACATGCAGAAACAATTAGAAAATTCATTTTACATACATTATTTGTAAGAGCACCCCCAGACAGAAAATACTACAGGAGATTTAACAAATTATGTGCAAGACTTCTACAATGAAAATTATAAGCTTTTGCTTAGAGACTTTAAAGAAGGTTTTTAATCCATGTTAATGGCTTCAATAACTCAATTTTAGTAAGATGTCAATTCTTGCCCGGCCGGCATGGCTCAGTGATTGAGCTTTGACCTGTGAGCCAGGAGGTCATGGTTCAATTCCCGGTCAGGGCACATGCCAGGATTGTGGGCTCCATCCCCAGTGGGGGGCATGCTGAGGCAGCTGATCAATGATTCTCTGTCATCATTGATGTTTCTATGTCTCTATCCCTCTCCCTTCCTCTCTGATATCAATTAAAAAATATGTCAATTATCCCAAAATTGATTTAAAAATTTAATGCAATCCAATCAAAATCCCAGCAGACTGTATTTTGGATGGGAGTAGAAATTGACAAGCTAATACTAAAATTATAGGAAAATGCACCAAAGTTACTGTTATGCTATTCCAATCCAGACAGTGTGGTAGTGGCATAAATAAAGATGAATGGGTTAATGGACCAAAATACTGTCCAGAAATAGACCTACGTATAATGGTCATTTGGTTTTTGATATGGGCACCGAGGCATCCCTTGAGGAAATTCTTTGCAATAAATGTTGCTGGAACTGTATACATCTGTGTCACAAAATGAACATCAGCTCTTGCTCTCCCTAAATGAATTATATTCCAGGTTGTAAGTGCTAAAATATAAACCTTCTAAAAGCCAACAAAGTAGACTATTCTCATGAACTTGTGTAGGAAATGATTTCTAATATATGGTAAGAAAGCACAAACCATAAAAAGGAAGACTGATCATTAAAGTTTATAAATATGTAAAACTTCTATTTGAAAAATAGCATTAGGGAAACAAAAGAGCAAGTCACAGATAGGAAGAAAATATTCCTAACAAAATGTATTCCAAAAAATATATTTAACAAAAGAATGTATCCAGATTATAAACACTGCTATCACACAATAAGGAAAAGGTAAACTTCCCAATTAAAATTGGGAAAAGGATTAGAATAGATAGTCTCAAAGGAACATGTCAAAAATGAATGATAAAGTTTATAAGTTATCAGGAGAAGGCAAATTAAAGCCACAATTGTCAGTACATGTGGACTAACTCTATTAAGACGTATAACCCCAAATGTTGGTGAGAATGTGAAGCAAATGGAATTCTCAGGCTTTGCTGGTGTGAGTCTGAAATTACCTTCTGTGTGGTCATGTAGGAACCAGGAGCCTTGCCCTGGTGGCTCTGCACTCCTTGGTGTCTTCCTCAGGCAGCTAGTGGGGAGGGAGGGAGAACATGGGAGATATCAGAATCCAGGTCTGCAATATGTACATAAAGCCTGTATCTACACTCCATCAACCAGATCTTAGTCATGTGACTGAACTTAATTACACCAAAGGCTTGGGATTCCTGCTAGTCTAGGTGTGGGCCTAGGACAGTGATGGCGAACCTTTTGAGCTCAGCGTGTCAGCATTTTGAAAAACCCTAACTTAACTCTGGTGCCGTGTCACATATATAAATTTTTTGATATTTGCAACCATAGTAAAATAAAGATTTATATTTTTGATATTTATTTTATATATTGAAATGCCATTTAACAAAGAAAAATCAACCAAAAAAATGAGTTCACGTGTCACCTCTGACACGCGTGTCATAGGTTCGCCATCACTGGCCTAGGAGCAAAGGGTAAAGGGTTTGGTGAATGTCTAGTATTTAGCCATATTCACATGGCTATTTAGTTGTGAAAGGATATAGGAGGCAATTTGTATAACACTAGTTTAAGAGTTTAATTGTTTGTTCCAGTAGTAAAAGCGTGTTACCTTAGACAAGAAATTTTAAATACAGGGATTAAGAGCATGGATTTAGAATTAGACGGATTTATTCAAATCCCAATTTCTCAGCCTAGTTGAGCTTCTAATCGAACCAGTTCACACAGTGGACATTATGAAATAGACAGCTATTGATACATTTACTCGTTCTTAGAGATTGTCTTTACTTTTGTAAAATAGAAATCATGACACCTGCTTTTATGCACTCTAGTATTGTTCTGAAGGTCAAATGAGATGGTATCTCTGAACGATGCTATGAAAAAGAAATTATTTTCTTCCTTAGCCAACAAGGGAGTATTGATCTCTATGATGTTTACATTAAACATAGCACAGAGCCCTTTTTGAATATTGTTATTTACTTTTTTTTGTAACTCAGAGATAGACTACAGTCTGAAATGTAAATACATGTTTTTTTTCTTTTCTTTTCTTTTTTTAATGAGAAAATTTCCACTCCAGTGATGTGTTCCTAAAAACATTTAAATGAAGATTGAGACTAGGCCTGGACTCTGATTGCTTTGTTCTCTTCTCTCAGCTTTTTGGCCCAAGATCAAAGTCTCTTCTACCAAAGTAACTTTATATCTCCCTAGTGTCAAGTTAAAGAACGTATCTGTGCACGCCTTCTCTGAAAGCTATTTCCAGCCCCAGAGAGGAGCACACTAATCTCCTGAAATCCCATGCAGAGCCAGGACTCTCAGATGAGTAGTCCCGTATCTCTGCTTTATGCCCCAAGTGACACATCTACATTGATGGCATAGATATTTTAAAAAGAGAAATCATTATTAATTAACAATTAAATAAAAGACTCCCAATTGCAACTGTTTTTATGTCTGAATAAAGACCTTTTTTTTCCCTGAGGAATTCCTTAATTTACAGATGTTTTCTTTTTAACACGTTAAGCGCCCAACCTGTTTTGTCTTCCGGACGGAAAGTATAGTGTCAATCACCGGTGACTGACAGGGTGCTTAATGTGTTAAAAAAATTAGATATCAGCTCTTGTTTAAATTGCTTTTTCTCCCCTAAATATTCTGGAATTTAATTGCTGATGTGTTCAGACCCTTCTAATTTTAATGTTTGATTGACATTGGATTCCTTAAGGTATGGTTATTGGAATTTGTAGCTTTTAACCCTAAAGAGAGGCCATATCTGAGGTTTCCATTAATAACTGCCTATGGCTTAGTTTTCAATAAATTTGACCAATTCTTGTCAAATGTATGTATATTTCCAGAATGTATTTCTAATTGGTGTTAATAAAATGCTGGTGATCGTATTTCCTTAAAGCGTATTTCTTTGCCTTAATACATTGAAATTTGTTGAGCAAATCTATATTAAGTTTGTAAGTTATATCGATTTTTAAGTTGCTCATTTTTATGTTGATGCTATTCTTCAGCTTCTGTTTTCAAGTTAGCAGAATTTTCCTTTTTAATTTGACTGCATATGACAGCCTTCATACGCCATTCCCCTGATGGCTTTAGGTGCTGTTCTCTGCATCTTCTTAAGTTACAGTGTTAAGAACTGTAATGATGTTCTAGGGCAGGAAACATTTTCTGATATGTGTACAGTAACCCTCTCATGGTGCACCACATTCTCTGGTTCTAATAAACTGTTCCTTGTTCCCAAGCAGCAGCCTCAGTTCATTTTCAGACCCCATCCTAGTCCTTTCTAATTAATTTACAGCCCAGATTATTTGGGTAGGTCGTCTTTTCCATATCACATTTTCCTTTAATCTCCAAGTAGCAATAATCTCGAGGCCTTATTCTATGATGATAAGAAACCCAATACTTTTTTAGATTCTCTAGTGAGTGTTCTTGAATCCCACAGATCTGTTCTGGTTGCTGCTCATCTATCACTTTAGACCAGATGTCTCTCCCACTGCCTCTAATCATATACTTGTATCAATCCTGTCTTAGCTTCTTGCTTTCCAGTTGGATGCAAAATATATCCACAGGCTCTACATTAGTCCATAAAGGACACGATCTCGATTTCACAAACCTGGCTGAGACCTCTGGAAACTATGATGCAAAAGGGAAAATCTAAAAGTGAGTCATTAGTAATATCCACTCACAGAGAGTTCTTATTGGCCTTTGCTCTAGGAACCTAAAGAATGGCCACGAGAAGGAAGTATTCTGCAAAGTGGTAGAGATTAAACTGGCTCACAAAACCATTCTTATCCTGACTCTCACATTTTCTGGAGTGCTCAGCACGGTGTTGACCATAATGACACCCAACAGATGGAGGCTGCTTTCCTGGCCTGCGCACTGTGATTATGTGCTTTGAATAATCTAGCTAACTCTATTGTCATTGACCTGTGGAATGGAAGCAAAAGCATAGCATGAGTTCAGTCATTATTATTGGTTCCTGTCATTATGACCATTTTTAGTTTTCTCTTCTTAGAGATTATTACACTCCTCCAAACAAGAATTCTCCTTTTATAGGACCCTTATTTCTGGGGACAATGTAGAAAAGAAGGCAAAAATTAAATTTACATCATAATTTCTGCTCATACTAAAGTAATCTTTTATGTCCTCAAATAAAATGTTACTTTATTCATTTATTGAGCATATTATCTCTGTGCCAGTCATTTTACCAAGTGCTGGAAATGAAATGAAGATCAAAAGATGAGTGTAGTCTCTTCCCTTATGAAGCATAGAATTTGCTATCTAGTGGGAATTGTACATTATTCATTAATGAATAGCACAAATTAAGATATGCTGTTTCACAAAGGAGAAGATATAGATGCTATGAAAGCAAATAATGCAAGATTGGACCAATGCAAGAAGGTCAGGAAAGGCTTTCATCTCAGTACAAAGCACTTTTATATGACTTATGCCTCTGGCCTTCATACAACTAATACACACATAGTTTGTATATATGCCTAAAAGTATCACTCAAGTAGTCTCTCTCAGAACAAATAGAGTTCACCACAAAGACAGATTCTACCTTTTACTTCTGATGCCATTAAATGATCAGAAATATTGGTGTTAAAATTCTGAGGAAGGAGGGGGTGGTCAATAAATTATTATTTTTTTCCCCTCCATGTTTTGGAAGGAAGTGATTAGTAGGCACAGAAATCCAACACATGGAGCTCTAAATAACAGCTGTATTACTGATAAAATATTGTGCTATATGGCATACTTGATGTAAGATTGAGCTTTCAATATTTCACTATGGAATTAAACTTGGCCACCCAATCAGATAGAGCTGGACAAATGCAGGCTTCCTGCATGGGACAGAGCCCACTATTATAGGCTTACCACAAGGTGGGAAGCAGAAAAGAATGCACAATGTCTTCTAATTTAAAACAGAGTGAGAAGCTCAAGTGAGTGGTGAGGGAGGAGAAAGGCAGGAGTCTCATTCTAGTGTGATTCTATTAGAAATAAGAGCCCTGAGGGATGGAAGCCCCTTGCACCTCAGCCATGTTCTTTTTAATACTCTTAATCTTTAACAACCAGCCTGTGGCTCACCAGAGTTGAGCCTGGCCCCTATGAAAGAAGACACTGTTGGGGTGTAGGAAGTCCTGCTCTTTACTTACAAAGTTAAGAAAGGTACTGCTCCTTTGTTAAGCTGGTGGGGAATTTAATTTTACTTCTAAAGCTGCATTGTCCAATATAGTAGCCATTAGCCACATGTGGCTATTTAAGTTCAAATTAACTAAAGTCAAATTAATAAAATCCAGTTCCTGAGTAACACTAGGCACATTTCAAGTGCTCATAGCTTGATTTAACTGGTAGATGTACCCTAGGAAAGAACAGATTAGAACATATCTGCACCTTCTAGAACCATCTATTGGACAGCAGTACTCTAAAGGGCATTGAATTAGGTTGGAATAGTGTATTAATGAATTCCAGAACCTTACTGTGCCCTAAGCTAAAAATATACTCAGTTTTTTATTTTTCACGCCTAGCTACATGTTCAATATATTTTATCAAAGTTGTGTAATTGTAACATATGACAAAGGTGCTTTGATAATATGTAGTTTTTGTTAAATGCTATAAAACCATTAACAAAGGAGACATAATATATGAAGTTAAACCCAAATAAATTAAACTTTGAAATTTCTCTTCCTTCGATTTCTCATTCTGTTCAGTCTCAGCTCAGAGGGTCCACTCAGAAGCTTGGGTAGAATTGGCTTCCTTAGTGGTTGTGGCAGTTAGTCTAGTGATGACCATATGTTCTAACAATTATTTCTCTGGTTTCCTTTTTCAATTTTTCAGGCCTTAAGTATTTTCCATCTCTTTACGGACAGTAGAAATATTTTCTTTTGCATCATGTTTTCTAAAGGAGAATGATCTAACTCTAATGGTCATTCCCCATACTGACCCCTCGCACTTTGGAGGAAGGCTCAGATGAAGATTAAATCATTTAACTGCTTCTTAAGTTGGCTCTTTTTGTTCTCTACTTCACGTAGCACAGGTACAGTTTGCTGCATCTGAGTATCTTCTTGATTTTTTATTTTGTTCCAGGCATGTGATTTTCTAACACACTCTTCTGAATTTTTTATTAGAGGGGCTCTTAGATAGAGACATATCAAGTCATCAATTCTGGATATTCAAAAAGCATCTAATAGTCATACAAATGTTATTTATCATCACCTCTCAGAATGGGATAACTTTATCTCAGTGGTATTTTGTCATCTGATTAGAGAAATCTAACGCAGGCCCAGATGAGCTGTATCATCCTCCTGCTTGGATTTTCTTTAGTATGTCTCCTCTAAATTGTTCCTTCTTTGGAGTCATAGTTCACAAAGGTCTTGATGCGTTCCATTAGGGTGCTGGTGTGCTGGCAAACTGGATCTCTCAAGGGGAAAAAAAAGAAAAGAAAAGAAAACAGGAGGTCCTGATTTTTCATGTTTGCCCATTTTTCAGGTATAAATACTCCCACTGCGGCTGATTTCATGCTACTAACGGATGTCACACAGTGCAGATTTGGCGGAAACGTGGGTCTCATGGGCTGGATGAGCTTCTCCAGCATAAAACACGGTTCCCGGAACTGCAACACCAGACTTCCTGTCATCTACATTTATGGAGCCACATTGAAACAGACCCAATGTCATTCTGAGTTCTTGACACCGATTTTTGTGTCATTGTTGCTCAAATATAACTCTAGTTTCTGAAATTTCTTTCTAGAGCCATCTAGATATTCAAGGTGTGGTTTCCCTGTTGCTCACATTATGAACCCTGCAAAGGCTTGTATCTCAAAATCTGCCTAGATCTATCTCCATTAGGGGAAGTTATTCTGGTCTGTTCTTTTTATTTTATTTTTTTATATTTTACCATAATTTTTATTAATTTTAAAATCTATTCTTAGTTCTTGACCTTCTTCTTTTGGCCTCTGTGCTTAGGGCCTCAATCAGCCTTTCTAATTTAGAAACAATTAAAGCAAGAATGATAATGAGACTGTGTTTTTAGGCATAGGACTTGACCATAATAAATTCTCAAAAATGCTAACTTTTATGGTTAGATTATTATATAATTACTTCTGCACATCTAATCTACCATCTTGGGGTGAATATGTGGTGTCTCCTAAAATATTTTATTTTGAAAAAGCAGCCTGTCAGATGTAGTCTGTCCTTTTATCCAGAACTCTAAGTCCTAAGCGTTCTCTTTGAAGGGCCATAATCACCAGTTCACTGAGTCTCCAACTGTCTCCTTTCCTTTGATATATTGAAAAAAAAGCGCTTTTATCTGCTTTGACATTCCTTGAAAGATAATCTTGTAAGTTGTTTTGGTAAAAAAAACAACTTTGTTTCCTAGATAAGGTTGATCTGGAGGCTATGTAGAAGGTTTCCCTGTCATCCTCACTCTGCCTGTCTTTCCAGGTTTTGAAAGATGATTTGTAATACGTGACAGTGTGTGGCATTTGACTGGTACAGTTTACTGCTTGTGCATGAAACCATTTGAAAGAGCAAAATTTCACAGCTATATTAGCTCAAAATTGATAGAGCTGGTTGAAGTTTGAACAAGGAACACTATGTACTTTTCCCTGACAATAACATCATTATTTCCCTTTATTAGCCATGCCTATGGTTCTCATCCACAGCATGCATTTTTCCTGGGCTCAAAGGAAGGGTTTGGTAAGTAATCACAAGAATTCTTGTAGGCTATTGACTTTCTCTACTTTAATTTAACAAGATTTCCAAACTAGTACCTACACATTGCTGCCATATGTCTCTTTCTGTAATATTTAACGATTTCTTGTGTTTCCTCACCCTCATGAGGGTACTAAAGGTAATGCTATTGTGATGATTATGACTTTGGGGCTCCTCACAGTCATCTCTTTCATGACCACACCAAATGGAATAGATGTTCCCTTCTTGAGCAGTTTTAACTACTTGTTCTAAGAAATGGATATCAGTTCTTTCAAAAACTTCCAATGCTATATCATATGCCTGTCAGTTTATGTGTGGGTAATTAAAACTACTGAGCTCATTGTGTTGTCTGAAAAGTGGTTTTTAATAGTTTTACCTGAGATTCAGCAGATTTAGTCTTGCGTTTTTCCAAAAGCTAATGAAACCAACTCAATAGGAGCTTTTAAAAAATGCAGAAGACCCCAGTTATACTGACTGAGACTCTTGAGTCCCCAAGGAATTCTAGTATGCAAAATGTTTAAAAACAACCAGTTTAATGTATAAATCTGGTTACTTTTTCAGACATTTACTCAATAACATTTTACCTTTTACTATAGAGAAAGATATATGGTAGTATAAAAATAAAAAAAACCAATAGATTCATGTAGTGATATACAATATATAACTATATAACAAGCCACAATAACATAAATAATATGGGAATTCCAAGGTGAAACAATATTCTTCCTGGCATGTAGAAGAAATTTGCAGAAGCTCAGAACAAGAGTCATTTCGGAATCACGGAGGCAAATGTATGTAGAGAACTATCAAAGAAGACTGGAAAGGGGCAGATCATAAAATGTCCTGAAGGTCAGCCTGAGGAGTATTTTGATCTTTTATTATGAGTATAAAAATAACACCCCTAGAAATTCCCTTTCTTTTACAATTTTGGCCCTAAAGATATTTCTGATGCTTCTGATCCAGGATTACATTTTTCCTGGGCCCCTGTTGTCTGTCCTCCCTGAAGTACTTGCAGCTTGTAATCACCACATTCTTCTGATTATCCTCTTGTCTTCACCTATTTCTGCTGCCAGCTTTACCAAAACCCTTAATTCCAAATCATTTTACCTACTTCATTCTTTAGGCATCTGGGATTGTATAGACAAATGTATACACTCTGCCTCAGACTCAGTGACACTCACAATCTTTTTTTAAAGAAATAGTTTTATTGATTTCAGAGAGGAAGGGAGAGGGAGAGAGAGATTGAAACATCAATTGTGAGAGATAATATAGTACTGGAAGTGCTAGCCATAGTGATCAGACAAGATGAAGAAATAAAAGGCATCCAAATTGAAAAAGAAGAAGTAAAACTGGCCTTATTTGCAGATGACATGATACTATACATAGAAAACCCCCAAAGACTCCATAAAAAAACTACTAGTCTTAATAAATGAATTCAGCAATGTAGCAAATACAAAATTAACACCCAGAAATCTATGGCCTTTATATACACCAATAATGAACCCACAGAAAGAGAAATGAAAAAAACAATTCCATTTACCATTGCACCAAAAAAATAAGATACCTAGGAATAAACTTAACTAAGGAGGTAAAAGACTTGTACTCGGAAAACTATAAGACATTGAAAAAAGAGATAGAGGAAGATATAAACAGATGGAAGAACATACCATGTTCATGGATTGGTAGAATCAACATCATTAAAATGTTCATACTACCCAAAGCAATCTATAGATTCAATGCAATCCCCATTAAAATACCAAGGGCATACTTCAAAGATCTAGAACAAACTCTCCAAAAATTCATTTAGAATAAAAAAAGAACCCCAAATAACCATAGCAACCTGAGAAAGAAGAACAAAGTTGGATGGATCACAATACCAGATATCAAGCTATATTACCAAACCACAGTTCTCAAAACTGCCTGGTACTGGTATAAGAACAGATATATAGACCAATGGAACATATAGAGACATATAGAGAACCCAGAAATGGACCCAAGCGATTATGCTCAATTAATATTTGACAAAGGAGGCAAGAGCATACAATGGAGTCAAGACAGTCTTCAATAAATGGTGTTGGGAAATTTGGTCAGATACATGGAAAAAATGAAACTAGATCACCAACTTACACCATACACAAAAACAAACTCAAAATGGCTAAAGGACTTAAATGTAAGACAGGAAACCATAAAAATCCTACAAGACTCCATAGGCAGCACAATAGCAGACATATGTCATAGCAATATCTTTACAGACACAGCTCTTAGGGCAATGGAGACTAATGAGAAAATAAACAAATGGGACTACATCAAAATAAAAAGCTTCTGCACAGCAAAAGAAACCATCAACAAAACAATAAGAAAGCCCACTGAATTGAGAATATATTTGCCAATGCTATTTCAGGTAAGGGTTTAATCTCCAAAATTTACAGAGAACTCATACAACTTAACAAAAGGAAGATAAATGATCCAATCAAAAATGGGCAAACGACTTAAATAGACACTTTCCGAAAGAGGACATACAGAAGGCCAAGAGACATATGAAAACATGCTCAAAGTCACTAATCATCCGAGAGATGCAAATCAAAACAACAATGAGGTACCATCTCACACCTGTCAGGCTGGCTATCATCAACAAATCAACAAACAACAAGTGGTGGAGAGGATGCGGAGAAAAAGGAACGCTCGTGCACTGCTGGTGGGAATGCAGACTGGTGCAGCCACTGTGGAAGACAGTATAGACTTTCCTCTAAAAGTTAAAAATGGAACTCCCATTTGACCCAGTAATCCCACTTCTAGGACTATATCCCAAGAAACCAGAAACACCAATTAGAAAGGATATATGCACCGGTATGTTCATAGCAGCACAATTCACCATAGCTAAGATTTGGAAACAGCCCAAGTGCCCATCAGTAGATGAGTGGATTAAAAACCTGTGGTACATCTACACATGGAATAGTATGCCACTATAAAAAAGAAGGAACTTTTACTATTTGCAACAGCATGGATGGAACTGAGAGCATTATGCTAAGCGAAATAAGCCAGTTGAGAAAGATAAGTATCACATGATCTCACTCATATGGGATATAATGATCAATATAAACTGATGAACAAAAATTGATCCAGAGACAAATGGCAGGGGATGGTGTTGGGGGGTGGGGTGTTAGAGATCAACCAAAGGACTTGTATGCATGCATATAAGCATAACCAGTGGACATAGACACTGGGGGTTAGGGGAGGCCAGGGGATTGTCAAGGGCAGGGGAAAAAAAAGGACACATATGTAATACCCCTTGTAATACTTTAAGCAATAAAAAAAAGTAATATGGTTAAAACTACAAATAAATAAATAAATAAAAACATTAAGTTGGGCCAACTTTTCTATCAGGCACAGTAGACAAAATGCCAATGACCTGCGATGCTTTTATGGGTCCATGAAAATATTTTCATTTCTTTTAAGATCTGAAGAAAAAAATATTGGGTTGAAAAATTTTATTACATAGTATTATTATACCTATCTTTATATCAATTCAGTTATAAACTCTAATTATATCCACGTGTGTGTGTGTGTGTGTATGTGTGTGTGTGATGGAGAAAAGGGCTGCTAAAGGCAAAAGTGCATAGAATCTGTTAAAGTCTTAATGACCAGAACCTCAGACTTGGAGGCAACCCACCCATTGGCTCAGGAACTCCAAGTGTAACCACATGCATATGAGCACCACTCCAGGATGCACACCCAGTTACTGATGCTGGCACAGGTGCCACCGCCCACACTGCTGATGTGGGCCTGATGGTCCATACTGTGCCTCCAATGCCTCTGGGAGCTAGCAAAGATGTCAGCTTTTGGAATGGATTGTCAGAGAGATTCTGAGAAGCACGTGCTTTTGAATTGAAGCCTTGTACATTATCTTATCAGAAAAGTCAGGTCTTACACTTCCACCCAAACATTCTCAACATATACCCCTTTAGATGAACTTAGGCTCTTAACGTGTAATGAAGACTGAGAAGTCGATTTCTGGCATCCATCCTAGTGATGTGTAAACTTGTAAGGTGGGATATTTTCCAAACATAGGGGATATGTCCCAAAGACTCCAAAAGGCTAAAAATC
Source organism: Myotis lucifugus (assembly GCF_000147115.1). Classification (NCBI taxonomy): domain Eukaryota; kingdom Metazoa; phylum Chordata; class Mammalia; order Chiroptera; family Vespertilionidae; genus Myotis; species Myotis lucifugus. Next base: position 14,076,547 of record NW_005871049.1, on the reverse strand, counting down.
TACCACACAAAAACTACTGCCTACGCATTGATGTATTAGTATCTAGAGACTATCTGAATTGCAAAGGTTTTGTTTCTGTTTAATAGTTTAAATATCAGCTATAGCTGTAATTCCTGAATGCTTATTATATGACAGGTACTGTTAACACTTTGAATCATCTAATTTGATTTTTAATGAAAATAGCATTTTAATTTAGGTAATATTGTTACTATCCATTTTATAAATGAGGAAACTGAGGCTTAAGAAGACTAAGTAACTTGTTCATGGAGATATAGTTAAGTATTAGTGAAGGTGAGATTTTATGCTGAGTCTTAACCACCATACTATGCCTGTTATATATCAAATACACAACTTTAAATTCTGCTTTTCACATTTAACATTTTGGAATAAGCCTTTAAAAATCTGAACTTTAAACTCTTCTTTTTAATGCTGACATAATATTTCACCAAATTGTTATAACAATATTTTCAAACATTTCTCTATTATATTTAGTCTATTTCTATATTTTCCTATTTTAAATAATATATTGAATTAATTCTTTATGTATAGAACTTTAAAAAATACATTTAGCATTACTTCCCTAGAATATAATCTCAGAATTTGGCATAGTAATCTTAGATCAAAGGGTATGAAAACATTTTTTGAGAAGACTACCATACTTTTACTTTAATAATGAAGAAATAAGCTCATTAATTCATTGATATATTTAACACATTTATTGCATTCCTCCTATGTCCTGGGTGTGGTACCTGTGATGCCATTATGAATATTTGAGTCACTTTCCTAAAGGTTATTATGGTTTAGAGGCTATTAAACTGGGGTGTGCCTGAAATGAGCACCTTGTGTAAATTATATGTGGTGAGAATGTTTCCAAGATTTTCTGGGAAAGGGTAGGAATACTTTTAGAGCTCTTAGGAGTTGTGGGAGAGTAACACTCAGAGCAATATCAAAATGGCATCAAACATGAACATTTTTTCTTCTTGGCCAATCTGTTAGATGAGATATTTTTGGTCATTGTTTAATGGTTAATTCCTTGAGTACTAATGAAGTTGGACATTTTTCCATATGTCCATTAATAAGTTGTTTCTTCATTAATAAGTTGTGAAGTATCCTTTGATATTTTGGTACTTATTATTTATATAGGGTAGATTTTTGGTGTATTGCATTTATAGTAAATAATTGTAATCTGCTTTGGTTTAAACTTTTTTTTTTTTTTTTACTTAGGTAAGTTTTTTTTTTTAACATAGTCTAATCTGCCAGGCATTTTCTTTCTAAAATTTTTTTAGAAATTTTAAGCTTCAGAAGTACACTTGACCTCTCCATAAAACACACACAAATAATTAGTTACAATTTTCTTTATTTTTTGTGTTGTATTTTATTTGTATTTAATTCCATAATACATCTGAGAATAAAAGGAGCATAACCCCAGGGATCAGTGCAGCTGCTCTTTGAGCCTGCCCTTGCTCTCTCTCTCCAGGAGTGTACTTTCATTTTAATTAATCTTACCATCAATGCTTGAACTCTTCCTGTGTGTGTCTCTGAATTCTTTCCTGTGACACCTCAAAGAACCTTCTTCCTCTGGTGACACCCCATGATCCCTTCAGGCTGGGTGATTTCCTGGAAGAGCTCCCAGGATTTGGAAAAGCTGTTATATTATAGCCATAGTTGTAAATTACAGCTAAAGGAAACAGATTCAAATCTGCGAATAGAAACGCACATAAAGTAAAAACCCAGCTGCGAACTCGTAGATGTCCCTTCCCAGTGGAGTTACATGGGGATGTACTTAATTCTCCCAGCAACAATACCTGCGAAGATGAATGAAGTGTGGTCATCCAGGGAAGCTCAACTGAGCTTTGGTCTCCAGAGTTTTATTGGGGGTCACTTGTAGTTTTGTTAGGGGTCAGTCACATAAGCTTGCAGGACTAGACGGTTGACCTCAGCTATTCCGACTTCAGACTCCAGCTCCCCCAAGCAAAACACAGGTGCTCACCATAAACATATCTGGTCAAAGTGGGACAGCATAGGCCACAGCCCCAGGCATACAAAACCTCTACCAGGCAGACTATTCCAGAGCTTATCTTCCAGGAGCGGATGACAGGCCTTTCTTTGGAATGTGCAGGGTTTGCCTAACTTGGAACTGCTGAGGTAACCTTGGACTTTCCAGTGGTTATGAGGAATAAGTGAGTTATCCATGTAACTTAGAACAGTGCTGGCTCATGTAAGCAAATAAATAAGGGTCAGCTATAGTTCCTTCCGGTGGTGTTCTGTGAGCAAATGAAGCGGGTTCATGTGGAATGCGAAGAAGTAGCCCTGTTCCATGGATCTTACGCCAATGATGTAAGTCCTCAAGTTTGGAACGATGGGCATAACCAACATATGAAGTATGTTGGCTAGGGATGCTTTTGTAAGAGAACTTCCCAGTAAAACACTGGCCCTAACATTGTGCCCTTCTGTCCTTCACAGAGCTCTGAAATCAGCAAAGCGAAACCAAAGAGCAGAGCTGTTTGAGGAATACAACAAGAGAGCAGGTACAAGAGTGATTCTCAGTAACTGATATATAACATTCATTTAGATGGATGATTAATTCAATCTTATAGCCCCTATTATTTAAAAAATATTTTGCAAGTTTGTTGTCTTAGAATATGTGTGATTATGTGTTATGAGTGGCTGACCATATTCTAAAGATGGATTGATTTCTATGAATACATTAATCCAGTGGTTCTCAACCTTCCTAATGCCATGACCCTTTAATACAGTTCCTCATGTTGTGGTGACCCCCAATCATAAAATTATTTTCATTGCTACTTCATAACTGTAATTTTGCTACTGTTATGAATCGTAATGTAAATATCTGATATGCAGGATGTATTTTCATTGTTCGCGACCCACAGGTTGAGAACCGCTGCATTAATCAATGTCAAGGGTTTTCATTAGGCTAGGCCTAGACATAAATGTAAAGTAATTATTAGTATTTATTATTAAATCAGCACATATTGATTAAAGGCTTGTTATATGGCAGACAGTCCTCTGTGAGGTATTTGGTAATTTTACAGAACTGACCAATCTGATGGGCCTCATCCTGTCCTGTCCTCTGGCGCTTATAGTGGAGGTGACATGAAATAAATAAGCAGGTATCAATGTATGAGTGAAAACTGTGATTAATGCTGGGAGGAGAAATAGCAGAGTTCTGTGGGAGAACATATTGGGTGGCAAGGGAGGAGTCTACTGTGGACTGGCTACACACAGAGTATTTTTCTGGAAGATGACATTGATCTAAGAGTTGAAGTATGAGGAAGAGAGTCCCAGACAAATGAAACAGCATTGAATAAATAAAATGATTGAAAAAGGGGGAAAGTAGCTGTAGCAAAGTCTCAGAGGTAGAGAGAGACATAGGAAGCTGGGTGGAAAATAGGATGAGAATGAATATGGGAACTGGCCTAGGCCATAGGGCCTTAATGGCCATGGTAAGGGACGAGCTCTGCCTGGCCACTTTCTGCCCTTGGCATTTCAGTGCAGTGTTATCTGGTCTTCTCTACTGGTCCCCAGAATATAGATGCTTTTAAATCTATCACCCAACCCTACCCTCTTTCATCTGCTGCTAAAGCATGGTGTAGATGTGTTATTATTCTGCAAAGAGGTTCTTAAATGTGTTCATTCCTCTGGACACTGGTTCCATGATGTGTTCTGCATAAAATGGTTTGGGGTCAAGAAAGTTTGAAAATATCTGAATACTTTAACACTGTCAGGAGCTTTAAATGCACATTAACATATTAAAGGTTCTGAGAAGTTCTAAAATAAATACATATATGACATAGGTATACATATGTGTATATGTATGTCTGTGTGTGAACCATAATTTTACTTGAGAATTTGCGAAGTTATTGCCAGGTTAACATTAGGAAATATTTAAAAAGTTTCTTTCTTGGAACTATGTATTTTAAGAAGTTCCTTATACTCCTGAGGCTGGCCTGCTTTAAAGTAATTGACTTATTTTATGGCTCTGCACATTAAATTATAATAGATAATTTTCTAGAATCTAGATAATTCAAGCCAGAAAAAAAGTCTGTTTGCTTCAATGGTTTAGCTTTTTCAGGCAGAAGATTTTTCATGATGTGAATTATATGGTGAATTGCTTCAAAGTCTGATTATACTTTACATGTGACAATAGAGCCTTAAGTACCAACAGGGAGCACTAGAGTAAGAGCTTACTAAGTAATTTTCAATATCAATATTAGTAATATTTGTTCTCTTAAACAAAGGAAAACCACACAAAAAAATACTGTTTGCATCTCAGCTGCTCTGAATCATTCCTTTCCACTGAGAAGGCTGATTCTTCTTGATTTGTAAAATTCTCATAAGTTAAAAAATAGTTAAAGTGAGAAAAATGACTTGGAATAATGCCTATGTGGCACCTGAGAATGATTTGATTTGATATAAAATTCGAGGATTTTGTATTTGCAGCAATAGACGTTTCAAGGCCCAGAGTCTGAGAGTTAACCTATGCTTATTTCAGAAGAAAGGTGCTTAGCATCTGTGATGGAAAGGGCATTGACTATTTAAGATCAATTCAGTATCTTTCAATTCAGTTAACTATTATTCAAACATAAGAAAAAAAATCATGAAAAATTCAGTAGGATTTCATAACTTAGGGGGAAAAAAAAGCCTGTTTCATCCCCAGAAAGACAAAAGACAGCTGTCCCTTAATTACTATTCTTGCCATTTGCTTTCTGTTAGAGATGTGTTTCAAATTTGGAATCTAATTAGACATCTTAACTGAAAATAGATTAAAAAAGAAAAACAAGGAAAAAAGAAAAAAAGACCAACATGGAACATAGAAGTAAGGAGATAAATAGAAATGGTAATATTCCAGCCAAATTGGATAATCACCTATGTTCAAACGAGCTGGCCCTGGGGCCAACTGGCACGAAGTTGAACTTTTACTGTTTCCTCTTTCAGAGGAATTTTCTCATGCAAATGACAAGTCTTTTTAATCTCTATACATTGTAATTTTCAGGGGTCATATTTTGCTCTGTGTAAAAACAGTGGTTTTAAAGTTTTGAGGACTGAGTAAAGTCCCAGCCCCTTAACTTGTTCCCTATCTGTACAAATTTTCTAATCATTCTCCATATCAATAAACCCATCTCTAAAATAGAATTTCTAAATCCCATTTTGCAATGTGGTTTCTCTCTTATTTGTCTTTTGACAGGACACACTGACTGTTATGTAGTAGCAGATCTAGATATATTAAGTTCTAGAAAGGAAGAAAAGACGAAAGTAAAAAGGAAACAAAGCTAAATTTGAGGGTATATATATATTATAATATCTAGCACAGACTATTGCAAATAGTAAACTTTTAGAGTTTAGTATTTGCAATAGTCTATGCTTATTGATTCTGTACCCTCCTGGAGGCAAAACCTCAAATCCTGGTACTCAAGCTATTTTTTTCTCGTAGATATTTTGGATTCTCTCTCTAGATTGTCAACCCCACTTAAGGGCATAGCAACATATTTATGAATTACAACACTTCATATGCTGTTAGGCATGATAGTTGCTCAATTAGTACTATATTTGTTTAATTGAATGGAGCTGTGAACTAATAGCGCCAGGAAGTTGGATCACCCAGCTTGTTCTGTTCCCTGGTTTACAAACTCCCTTCTAACATCTGAAGCAGGAATGATTTCACGTGTCGATAGTGCGCCCACATCCTGCTGCTTCTCCAGCGCACTCTGCTCCCATCACATTAGTTCATTTCCTGTTATTTATGCCTATTCTACATGGTGGCTTTTTGTCGTGGCCTGCATTGCCTCCATTTTCAGTATTTTTTCCCCTGTTTTTTTTTCATCTCTCCTCCTTTTCCCTCTCTTCTCTTCTCCCTTCCCTTAATCGATCCCCACATTTTTGAAGTACACAGCTCTTAAAGTCCGATCAGATATCTCCTCCATGAAGCAGTCTCAGGTATCTCCTGAGATTATTATCTTACCCCCTTTGATTTTTTTGTTTTGTTTTCTGTTTTGTTTTCAGGTACTATTCCTGTTCTCCATCTGTGATCCTGACACTGAGCCAGTGAAAGCCCAGCCACCTATTTTAATGGCTATTTCCTTCTATCCTCTATCCTCTACTCCATCTTGTTACCTTTATTTAAAAAACAAAAACACCCCAGGAGTGGACATCTGGCACAGTGTGCTGCTTGCTTCCACACTGGTGTCTGGGTTATTGGTGGCATGAGCACCAGGCTGCAGTCACATCAGCTGTCTGAGCCCGGTTGGCTTTCTGAATGTATCCTTGGTTCTGGCTGCTCTGTCTCTCAGAGCTAGAAGCCTGGCTCTGTACCCATGGTGTAGGTGCTCAATTCCCAGAACACACTGCATCCCTTTCCCTATAACCTTAGGTACCTCCCCTGATTTATGATGTGGATACACAGGTGATGCTGGGCACTGTCTCTCCACAGAGCCTGTTCCACTGCTTCCTTATTCCAAACCCCAAGCCCAAGGGAGCCCCTATTTATCAATGCCTTTAGGTTCAAACTTGAATTTGTCAATGAAATCATAGTAATTTGGATCCTGGCCAGGTGGCTTAGTTTCTCGGCGCATCATCCCATACACCAAAAAGGATGCAGATTTAATTCCTGGTCAGGGTACGTGCCTTTCTTGTGGGTTCAATCCCCAGTTGCGGCACATTCAGTAGGCAGCCAATCAATGTTTCTCTCTCGCATCAATGCTTTTCTCTCTCCCTTCCTCTCTTTAAAATTCAATAGAAACATATCCTTGGGTGAAGATTTAAAAAATCTTAGTAATTTGTATTCTTAGCCCCTATAAATTAATATTTCTTTCCCAATTTCTTCTTCTTAGTCTTTCATGGAGCAGATTTCTTTTTGCTTCCTTTTATATCTCTGCATTCCTCTTGATTAATTCACATTAGCTGTTACCAAAGCAATCCAATTGTACCTCTTTTAGGGTACTTTTCCATTAGTCTAGCCATGTCTAATAATAGTAAATATTAATATTAATAATGCTAGTTATATCTATTAACAATGTGCTATATCTTCTAATATTTTTGTTTTATGTTTACTATTTAAAACCTAAAATTCACACATTTTGATGTACAGTTCTAGAATTTTTGACAAAGGTAAACAGTCATATATTCACTATCACAATCAAAGTCCAGAACACTTCATCCTCCCAAATTCTTCCATGTTCTATCCCCTTATGGGCAATGTCTGCTGTGCTCCTCCAACCACCAGAAACCACTGATCTGCCCTCTGTTTCTGTAATTCACTTTCTCCGGAATGCCATGTGATTGGATCACACAAGATGTACCCTTTGAGTCTGGCTTCTTTGCCTACCCTCGTATGCTGAAGGTTCACATTATGTTCTGAAAATACTTGCATGATTTTAACCCTTTTACATCTGTCAGAATTTTATGGTGTATGTAAAAAACAAAACAAAAATAAAACAAAAATGAAAAACTAGGGTCTGCTTTCAGGTCAAAACCACAAGAAAAACAGAGAGGAAAATGAAAAACTCACCCTCATGTGGTTTAAAATTTCTCCAAGTTTTAGCTCCTCATGATTCTCCTGCTTTTGCTTATTTTTCAAAATCCCCAGGTAGCTTGTTTTGTGTGTGTGTGTGTGTGTGTGTGTGTGTGTCTGTGTGTGTGTGTGTGTGTGTGTGTGTGTGTGTGTGTGTTTACTCTTAATCAGTGCGGATACAGCATTTAGTTGCTTTGGTCCATGTCTGCTAAAAAATGGAACGCCTGAAAACTTCTCATATACCCATTCATTTCTCTTCACAATTAATTAGACAGATATTAGCATAGTCTCCATTTGTGTTGAAGAAACCAAGGGACAGTATGGTTAAGTAAATTGCCCAATGTTCCAGCACAAGTGGCCGAGCCTCGGCTGCCTGGATTCATAATAGGCCTCTTAGCCACTTTGCTATACAACCTCTCTCATGCTGAATTACTGTAATAGTAAGTGCTTGTGAGAGGGACTCAGATGTGCATACTAGACTAACGCCGAGTTAAATGATAAAAGAAAGACCCCAGAACGGCAATAAGAAATTGCCAAACAAAATCACATTTATTAAGTTTCCAGAAAAGGGAACAAAACCTGGTAGAGAAATTCTCAAAGTAGTTCACTAAAAGAAAAAGAGCCAGGGAGTGTTAAGTGCTAAACTTGGTGGGGTGGTGAGAGGTGGGTGTTAAGGGTGGGAGGCAGGCGGGAGAGAAGGGTGTGGGGGTGTGGGTGTTACCTTGGTGGTGCTATTTAATGATTGAAAATTAGTATTTTGGCAATGACAGGATATATAGGGAAACATTTTCATTTACAACAGTATATCCTGTATAGTAGATGCTCAGTAAATACATGTCCCATGAATTGAATGTTACAGTATTTCCTTTTCTTTTTTTTTTTAAATATATTTTATTGATTTTTTACAGAGAGGAAGGGAGAGAGATAGAGAGTTAGAAACATCGATGAGAGAGAAACATCGACCAGCTGCCTCCTGCACATCTCCTACTGGGGATGTGCCCGCAACCCAGGTACATGCCCTTGACCGGAATCGAACCTGGGACCTTTCAGTCCGCAGGCCGACGCTCTATCCACTGAGCCAAACCGGTTCCGGCAGTATTTCCTTTTCTTACTTCTCCTTATACCTGGGATCAAAACAATCCTAAAAATTGGAGAGCCTCAGCCTGAGATTGAGAAAATGGGAAACAAAGAAAGAAAGTCCACATTGGTTGTTTTATTCAGTATTTAAGCATAAATTAATAGCATACTTTTCACAGAAAAGCTGAGTTTGAATATCATACTGCCTCAATGGCAATCCTTCTTATACTCCCCATGATCACAGAATGTCAGCTCAGGTTACAGAGAATACTTATTAAAACAATCCATGCTTAATTCTCTCTCATCATTGATGTTTCTATCTCTCTCTCCCTCTCCCTTCCTCTCTGAAATCAATAAAAATATATTTTTTAAAAACACAACAAAATAAACAAACAAACAAAAATCCATGCTTTCCTCTAGTTCCATGAGAGGCACAGAGAAATGCTAGATGAGTTTGCAGATGGAACAATGGCTTGGAACTTCACTGCTCAGCCTTATTCTTTTTGTAGATATTGTGCCCAATTCAAATTTAGGAATTGAATTTTTTTTATTACTTATTGTTTGTTCTTACACTGTAGTGCAATGTTATTGGATAATATTTTAAGGTAGAATGTGTAAGTGGGTACATATTAGAGGAGTGTAAGGAAACTTCTGGTAGTGAAAAATAAAACTCATAGACCGTATGACTGAGAAAACTTAGCTATGGCATATTATATTCCTTGTAGATAACCTCAGGCGCTCTGTGAACTTCTCTGGAGAGCTAAAGTGAAATTAGAATAATCACATATATACATTTATTCTTGCCTGTCATAATAAAAGGCAGAAGATAAAATTTTAATTAAACTCATTATCTGTCTTCCTTTGAAATTTCAAATTTCAAAAGAAAATGAGCAATTAATCATCAGAAACTATAGATAATTTAGTTCCTACTAATTGAACCTGAAATGTATCATCATAAAGAATTCAATCAGTCTGCGAATTAATAGATGATGTCTGTATTAGAAATGCCCCGAGGATATGATCAGCTTCGGTTTCAGTTTTGCTTGAGCACATGGTATTTAACAGGCCTTGGATATGTGGGTGACAGTGTTCTTAAGGTTTTTGAATCTTTGACGTTGCTGAGGCAGCACTTCCTCAGAGCACTCTTATTTAGTAAAAGTGAAAAAAAATCAACCTTCCACCAAATTAAAACACTCTCTATACGTCTCTGCTTCTCAAGCTAGGCTTGAGACGGGCTGCTTGGAGTCATTGTGTATGGAATACGCCATTGCTAAATGAAATTATCAGAAAACAACCCTGTTATCTTAAGTGTAGACAATAAACTCCTGTCTTTAACTTCGTTTTTCAGATGACAGTAAAGGGCATTAAAAAAGTGCCCAAGCATCTAGTGAATTGCTATATAACCCCCTTGTACTAGCTTTTTAAAAAAATTTTTTAAAAAATATATTTTATTGATTTTTTACAGAGAGGAAGGGAGAGGGATAGAGAGTTAGAAACATCGATGAAAGAGAAACACTGATCAGCTGCAACCAAGGTACATGCCCTTGACCGGAATTGCACCTGGGACCCTTCAGTCCGCAGGCCGACGCTCTATCCACTGAGCCAAACCGGTTAGGGCTGTACTAGCTTTTAAAACCTTTGCTGTGCAATAGCAATTTTTGTTTTTTAAAGTAGATTTGGGGATGAGATCAGGTTTTATAAGTTTTTCTTAAGTAAACAAAACCCATGTATCACATGAAGTATTTATAGAAGAAAAAGATTCCATGAGACATCAGTCTTTTCTGAAACATCCCATTTTCATTAATCCTTTAGGTGACATAGGAGAAGCGCTCAAGGGTGTCACGCTGAAGAGAAGGGCACGTGGGGCCATTAGCAAGCTGCGTACAAGGAGCTCTTCTGTCCCATTTCTGGGCCTGTGTATTCTCATACCCTAAATGGGATGACCCCGATTCCTTAAAGTCTCTTCAATGCTGTATTCTCTTGAAATATATCATCCTAGTATTTTAAAGGTAGACATATGTAACCAACCTGTTGCAAAGGGATTCTTGAGATCAAATCAAGCATGCTTCCCACCCTCACTTTGTAATTCTTCAGGATGCTTTCATCTTTATGACCAACACAGAATTACTTGCTCACATATCAGATGGCTGACTAGCTGTATTCCCAAAGTTGGTCCGGGTGCCTCACCCCTTCCCCTGCCCCCCCCCCCCCAGGATATCAGGTCACTGTGGGAAACAATGTAAATTCTGGCTCAGATCTGATGCGGTGTTGAGGCAGAGCCCTCTGAGTTCTCAGGATTATGGGTTGCCTTGTCACAGGGATCCAAAGAGACTCAATTTTAGTTTTTATACTAGTACAGCGGAGACCAACATTGTTCTTATCCTAATTTGAAACAGTTGAGCAACAGACTGATCTCTGATTTATAATGAACCAAAGGCATAGTCCCTCTGCTTGCTGAACAGAGTTCTCTCCATTGCTGCTTTGTGTTCTGTCCTTTTGAACATCAAGATTTTGCTACTTTCAATGATCATTTAATACTCATCACAATTTGAGGTTATTACTTTACTGGACTGTGATCTAAAAAAGGGAGCCCTATGATTCAAAGAAGCAAAGGAAGAAAATATTTTTCCTTTGTTAAGTATCCAGAATGCTGGGCTTGGAGAATTGGATGCATTCAATCATTAGTTTCCATTTTCAAACTTCAATTATTTAGAATTTTTATTCTTGATTTTTTTTTCATGCTGGCTGTCCACTGAAAATATATTCATATCAAGACCAAGTAAAAGAACAAGGGATGAGTATGTCTCCATCAGAAATGACATTATAAATGGAATTATAAAAACATCTATCATGACCTGGTTTTCTTTTCCCTGGTTCTGGTACTTAGGCATTAAATGCTATATTGACAAACTATAGGTTTTCCACAGGTTTTCCTTTTAAGAAAAAAAAGTAACATAAATGAAAGCATAAATAAATGTCTCCTAGACCTCCTTTCTTTCTCTCTGCCCATTGCCTTAATTTCTTTCTTAAGGGATAATAAAAGTGTATAAATTTTGGTAGGGTAAAATTAAAAGACATGGGAAAAAGAACAGAGAAAATGCTCTGAAATCAGACACTCAAGTTCACATCCGTGGTTCTGTAATTATGACGTGGGTCCTGAAACGAATTACTTTTTAACCTTCAGTTTTTCACTGGTAAGGCTGGAGTTAATAACTCAAATTTGTTATGAATATTAATTTAATGCTTATAGAGTGATGACATAGAGCATGGCACATAATGTATACTCAGAAAAGGCATATAAGTCCTTAGAAAATTTGGCTAAAATGAACTTCAGAAATGGTGGAGAAGAGAACTTTATGAAGACTGGATGGGTATCAGTAGAGCCCCTTGGAGTTGATATTTATAGGGAGCAAAGGGAAGTGTATGATGCTGGTCAATTATATTTTATTGAATTGGTTCTCTTGTCACCATCCCATCCCCTTCTCCCTATTTCATTGTGTCACAGTAGTTTGAACTGCTTTGTGCCCTAAAACCCACAGTCCAGACATTTTCAGCAAATTTCTGGACAATGCTCCTGCATGGATAAATAATAAGTCACCAGTTCTTATTGTGAGCTGCTCCAACACTTATCGAAGTGTGGCATGCCATGACCTGGCTCTGTTTAGCCCCGGAGGTACCTGGGTCTAACCTGCCAAGAGCTGAGTAGACTGCCAAGAGTCAGGCAGCGGAGTTGAGGCTGGAGAGAGCAGAGATAAAATGAAGTAAGAGTGGGGATAGAATCTAGGCCAGGGTTAAGACTGGTCACTGGCAAGAGTCCATCACGAAGAGACCAGGTAGTAAGTGAGAGAATAGGTAGGTATCAGGGGCCCCAGGCAGATACTGAGACTAGGAGATCCCGGGAAGAAAGGAGCACTGGAGGTTGGATGTGAGTCAGTTGCTGAAGAGACTGAAGTCCAGGCCAGGATCCATGAAAGCTCCTGCCATCCGACTCTAGAAAGTCTGGCTAAGTGACATGGCCCTTTAGTCCATATCAACTTTTTTTTTAATCTGTTAGAACTCCTTCTTCTCCTCTCCCAGTGTACAAATCTGGAATCTGGTGGTCCTCTGTGCCTCAAAGTGGTGCCTCTCAATCTTGAATGTGCACAGGAATCACCTATGCTACGATGCAGATTCTAATTCAGCAGATCTGGGTCTGGCTCAACGGTCTGCATTTCTAACACCCTTCCAGGGAATGCAGACACTGCAGGCCCAGGGACCACATTTTAAGCGGCAAAGCTTTAAAAGACTGTTGCTGTTTGGTCTTGCTAAATCCACGGGTCTTCTGTTTTGTTTCATGTCAGGGCTACTTCCTCAGGGCAAAGCTGAGAAGAACATTGCCAGCTGGTTCAGAACTGAGCCCCCGTAGCTGGACTTTTGATAAAACTGGAGCCCTGACAGCTCTCATCTTTTTTTTCTTCTGTGACAAAGCAGATCCTCACTGAATTTAATATTGGTAACAAAACCATACTGAAGGCCTGGACAATTCAATTGTCTCTGATGCAATTGGTTTTCCTGGGCAGAAATGTTGCCCCTGAATGCTAATCCATTGCTCTGACAGGAGCTATCCTCTGCCTGGTCAGGGGCCTCGTGAGAAGCCAGGAGGGCCTTGACCTTAAAAAATTCCCGATAGTTGTTGTTGTTTTTTTTCAGGTAAAATATCAAATTTGTCAATTTATGTCCATTTTTCTCAAAGGGAACCTTTTCCCGAAACCTTTGTTTTTATTCTGCTATTGTTTTTGAATGATATAAAATAAGGGTAGATCCCTGTTCCTAAGAATAGGGGCCTAGTTGCAAACCTTTGAATATAATTATTCTATAGTGGCAATAGCTTCCCAAGTACCCTGACATTTCCCAGGAGGGAAAATGAGCAGTGAAGACAGAGGTGAATCCCCATGTGGGTCATAGCCCTGGTTTTAAGGCTCCTGAGTTCCCCCCTCCCTGATCACATCTCCCAAAACCCTCCTCCCAGGCATCATAACTCTTCATGCATTTCTCTGTGATTGCACCCCTACATAATATAAAATTAGAGTATTATGTTACGTGTTTCAAAGCTTTCTATAAGTACCATCATCCCTTCCCCGCCATCCTTCAGCTCCTCCTCACTCTTTCTCCTCTTTTTCTCTATACTTGGTTTGTGGGGTTAATCAATGTTGCTATGTGAGATGACAATCCATTTTATATAGAATGAATATACAGCAATATATTTATCTACTTTCTTATTGCTGAGCATTTAGCCTGTTTTCAATATTTTATTATTAGAAGTTGAGTTGCTGTGAACCTCCTTCTGTGTCTTGGTATGTGTTTGCAAGAATTTCTCTAGAATATAGCTTAGAAGTGGAATTGCTGTTCAACTTTACTCGATATTACAAAATTATTTTCCATTGAGGTTGGAACACCACAGCGCATAAAAGTTTATATTGCTCTAAAATCCTCAATATTTGAGGTTTTGAGACTTCAAAATTTTTACTTATTGATGGTTATACACTTACATATCATTTGGTTTTAATTTGTATTTCCATGATAACTAGTGAAGTTGAGGCTCTCTTAAATCGTTTCTTGGCAATCTGTGTTTGATATTTTTGAAGTACCTGTTTATATATTTTGATAGGCTTTTTTTCCATTGGGTTGTTTTGCTAACATTTTAAATATATTCTGGAGACTGAATCTTTATCAGTTATGCTTATTACACACATTATTTCCTTTTTCTGCTTGTTTTAGGTTTAATTTGCTCTTTTTCTAGTTATATGATGAAAGCTTAGATCATTGATTTGAGATCTTTTCTAATATAAGCATTAATATAAACTTTCCTCCAGGTATCTTTTAATTTGTAGGGCAGGTATTTCATTCTGATTCAAATATGTGCATATATGTATATATCCTATGAGTAACCTCTGAATATGTAAAATTATTTAGAACTGTATTGTTTAATTTTCAAATATTTGTGGATTTTCCAGATTTTTTTTTTGATTTCTAGTTTAATTTTATTATGGTCAGAAAATATACTTGTTTTTATTTTGATTCTTTTAAATTTGTTAAGGTTTATTTTAGAGTTAAGATATAATCTTAATGAATTGTTCATGTATATTTCAAAAAAAAATCAGTATTTTGTTGTTGTGGGATGAATTGTGTTAAAATGTCAATTAGGTCAAGTTGTTGGCAGTATTGTTCAGTCTTCTATATCTTCACTGTTATTCTGCCTACTTTTTTTCTCCATTACTGAGAGAAAATGTATAACATTGTGGATTTGATTTCTCCTTTCAGATTTGTATGTATGGCTCCATTCTCTATAAAATTGAAGTTATTTTTCAGATAGTGAATAGCTTTGAATGGATTATGTTATGCGTAAAATTGGACCATGTTAACAAGTCCTTTTAGGCATCTCACTTTAATCCTCTCCACTCACCTCCAAATTACACACACCCACACATAGAGTTTACATTATTTTATTAATTATTCACCATTAGTGTGCAGAGTTGGGATTTTGTTAGGATTCATTCATATTACCTTATGTAGGTCTCCTTTTCAATTTTTAAGGTGACTGATCAGAATTGAGGGTTGAGTCTTTGGTCAAGAAATATAGTAAAGTTAACCAACTCCTGTATCTAAGTCCTATACATAGCAGTCTTCCACAGATATCACCCCCACTAATGCTCATGCATTTGTCATAGGTACTGAAGAGAATGTGGTTCAGTGACTACATGCCCTTATCAGAAAGACTATTAAATTTAAATAGTCAAAAATAAATTAGAAAGCATTGTATTAATTCAAAATACAATCTTCAAATTGACAGAATATGGTGCAATGGCCCTTTACCCCAACAAGTATTCCCCGTTATATCTTTAGCAGCAAATGTGTATTTATCTGCAACTTTATTGTATTATTTTCTAAAGATTCAAGATGCTTTCTGGATTTAATTTTTGCCAGATGATCTTAAAAACTAGAGCTGAATTATAAATTAAGTTGCTTTGTTAAGAACAACAAAGAGTAAGGCTGTGCATTTGTGTAGTTGGAGACTAAATTAGTATTCCAAACCCAAACTCTATTGCTGCAATCTCATTAAACAGCATTGGGTAGACATTTAAAGATTTTATACATTTTAATTCAACTGGTCACTTGGTTTAAAACTACATTGATTTTTTTCTATTTAATTTTTGGTCATGTATATCATGCTAGATATCAAAATGAATTTGAAACTTGGAGGCTGTCTGTATTAACAGGGTATTAAGTTCTTGGAAAGGTTCCTTTCCCCATGCTAATTTTTATCACTTTGCTATTGCTTTCATTTCCCCTTGAGCTTCAGCTTTTAAGGATTATTATTCATTCTTTTCAACATCTACCTCGATCATTAAACAATTACACCTTTATCAGGCAGAGCAGCAAGAGACTCTGTGGATAATGATGAGGTTGGAAACTCCCCTGCACAACCTGTTGGCTCATCTTGGAAGAAGAATGTCATGCCAAATTATCTTTATGTGTTCATGAATAATGTTCTAACAAGGATGGTTGGAGAGATGAGTATAAAGGGCAGTTCTAATGGAAAGAATGAAAGTAATATTCACTTTGGCGAAACATTATAATTCCTCGACAAGATGCTGTCTGTCCTTGCTGCTAAATTAGGTGCATTTAAGTTAGCATCCCCTGTAGCTATCTGCTATTTTGCAGAATGAACTAAAAGAGAAAGAATATACCTTTCAGGATTTAGAACTCCCTCAGATGACCATAACATAATTGCAGGAAAAATACTCATTTAACCCAGAGTTCTTAGTATATTAACCGGGTGTATTGGTCTTGAATGTAGAAGTGGTATAGGCAGGCAGGTAGTTATAGTCTCTACCCACCTTTAATTCTTAGCTTTAGACTGCACTCTAGAGTAACTGATATTTTTGCTGTTGATGTTTCCTCAATGCAGAATTTCAGAGTGGGATATCAGGTCCTTAGTGTGAAGATACGTCGATACTAAACCAGGAATCATTGGCAGTGACATTTGGACACGAAATATTAGAAAACTAAAAAGTAAGCAACTGTGAAGGTTGATCATGGAAATCAAAGAGGAAGGCACATCAGAAGAAGGCCAGCACTTCCTTCCCACACCCCAGGCAAATGAGAGTGGGGACTTTCACTTGACAAGTAAGTATGTGTGTGACCCTTCTTGGAACTCTGACAAACACGCAGAAACTGGGGTTCTAACAAATGGCATGAGATTAACAACATGTTTTCCCTTTGCACTGCTTCTTTTGTTGTGAGTCTATGAAATGCTTCTAATCTTCTATCATCTTTTATGAGATAGATGATAGTCCATGAAGCTGTTAAATATCAAATGGTAGAATCAAAGTTGCTGAATGTGTATTAAGACACTAACTAATACTTCTTAAGCACCCCTTCTATTTAGCATTTTTATAATCTCATGTGGAATTATTTTTTGGAACATAGACATTTTCCCTTTAACACCAAGGACTAAGTGGAAAGCTTTAGGGTGAAATGGCTGCACTACTGTCACTGCCCTACCTGAGAGCACCAAGTCCCATAGAGAGCAAGCTTGGAGACTTGGGCAAGATTTACATATGAACATTACAATCAGGATTTGTGCTACTCACATAATTAAAATTGTTGGAAGAATTATATGTTTTTCTCCCATGTTCAAAATTCTAGGGTTCAGGTTTTATTGTTTAGCATGAATTGTGTCCTTTCTTTACTTTTCAGAAGATTCTTGTTGCCCAGTTATTAACACTGGCAAACATATGCCTAACCTCTCATTTAATTTACATTATAAAAATAATCCTTAGAAAATGGTATTGGTTGGATGCATTTTTTGAGAAATTTGGTTGTCAGAGCTTATAGCAGAGTTAATTGTTAATAACCTTTTTAAAAATCTACACTATTCAAAATGCACAAAGGCCTACCTAATGATTGTCACTTTAACCTCTCTTGGAAAATCTAAAATTGTTAACCATAGCATTGTTAAATGTCAGCAGGAAAAAAATAAAATGGTTACCATGCAAAACCTGTGAACTCTATAAATAAAAAATGGATGATTTTTATACAGAGAGGTGGTTCTAACAATATATTAGTGACCAGATGCTATTAAATTTAAATAGTATCTGGTGAGTCCACAAGTAAAAATAAAGAAGGAAAGGATTTGCATAATATTCTTACATTACTGCCAAATGGTTTACTTGTCCATAATTTAGTTTTGCCTCTTTGGCCACCATGAGAGCTAACAAATGGCATCCCAGGCCTCATCCACTCTTGTACTGTGTGCGGTCTTCAGGCATTCACCTGCCATTCTCACTTATCACAGCCTGGTCTTTCTACCTTTAGTCATTAGATGTTCCCATTTCCTTACCTTTGTCCTCAGACTTACTTTCCCTTCTACTGCATCTTAAATCATTGAGCCATGTTATTAGATTAAAAAAAAAAAACTCCAACAAGAGAAATAGAGGCATTTAATGGAATGTTGATTTGAGCTATCAATAAGCTAGCAGCATAATATCCTTCATAACCTATCTAGAGATATCCTTTTAATTAGTAATTCACTGTGTATAGCAGGTTGGAGTGGTTTGAAAGAAAACTCTATATGGAAGAGTGCTTTGGAGAGGTTGTCCTTTTTTGAAAGTTCCGTCTCTATCTCCATGCATTTAAAAGAAACAGACACAGTGGGAAATGTTTTATATTTGTCACAGCTTATAATATTTGAGATTCTTAATGGCTATGGAGCTAAGTAGCTCAGTCAAATTTTTAGTTATATCTAGTTCTGTTACAAATATTATGTCTTCCCCTGAGAACCCACTGCTTATAAACCTGATCAATTGACTTTCTTTATTCTGCCAAATAATATACTAATATATTCCGGGCATGGTGAAACATAGTAATATTCAATGACATATTTTTGATAATGACTTAAATATCTTTAATCTGAATTCTTACCTATTATTTATAGGTATTCAGAAGACGCCAAATGAACCGCAGTTGGAATTTATCCTTGGTAAGAAACTCCATCTTATTTTTATCGATAAAAATAATAATTTGTATATAAAGTTTGCAAGTTGTAGGTACATTACTTATATCCTTATATATTTTATAATCTTTTATGAACAATGTTCTATAAGGTAAATGCTATTTTCTCTCTTCTTACATAAAGAATCTGAGCTGAGGACTAGGTCACTTTACTCCCCCAAGAACATAGGGTTCAGTGATGACAAAGTTGGGCCTTTCAACCAAGTCTGGCAACCACAAATATGGTGCCCAGAACTCACTCTCATGCAGTGACTGGGTTTTGTTGCTAATCAACATGTCTGGAAATCTGTGTGTCTACTTATTTACTCTGTTGGCTGGAAACTGACCTAATGTGGAGTTTTTCTTTGTTTTCCTTTATGCTCCTTTCAGTCTCACTTACCCAAAAATACCTCCTTATTCTTCCGATCTTGAAAATGGGATGATGCTTTTATTTTGAGGCATAATTTATTGAGAAAATAACTATTTATAGTTTTTATTTTAATAGTTTGTTTGTCCGTTCTAATAGGCTTAATTTTTAGAGCAGTTTTGGGTTCACTACAAAATTTAGTAAAAGGTGTAGAGATTTCTCATTTACTCCCTACCTCCACAAATGCATAGCCTCCCTCATTTTCAATATCCCTTGCCAGAGTGGTACATTTGTATGGTTGATGCACCTACTATGACACATCATCATCACCCAAAGTCCATAGGTTACATTAGGATTCTCTTTTGGTATTGCACATTCTATGGGTTTCCATTATTATAGTATCATATAGAGCAGTGGTCAGCAAACTCATTAGTCAACAGAGCCAAATATCAACAGTACAGTGATTGAAATTTCTTTTGAGAGCCAAATTTTTTAAACTGAAACTATATAGGTAGGTACATTGTTATTAACTTAATTAGGGTACTCCTAAGGCTTAGGAAGAGCCACACTCAAGGGGCCAAAGAGCCGCATGTGGCTCGCAAGCCGCAGTTTGCCGACCACGGATATAGAGGATTTTCACTGCCCTAAAAATCCTCTGGGCTCCACCTATTCATCCATCCCTCCCCTAAACCCTGGCAACCACTAATCTTTTTACTGTCTTCATAGTTTTGCCTTTTTCAGAAGGTAAGATAGTTGGAATCATAAAGTATATCGCCCTTTCAGATTGCCTTCTTTCACTGAATTAAATTGCTGTTAAATTTTCTCTATATATTCTCACTAGAGGCCCGGTGCATGAAATTCGTGCTCGGGTACGGTCTCTAGGCTTGGCCTGTGATTAGGGCCATCTTCCCCAGCTGCCTGCAGCCAGCCCCACCCCCCACCCCCTGTTTCCTGTTTACCATCAGGTGAATCAGTGCCAGACGGCCAGGGGAAGGGACCGAGAGGTCAGCTGTTCCCGCCCACTCGCCGACCCCACCCCTGCTGTGGGTGGCCATCAGGCAATTGGAGCCTGCCAGCTGGGGAAAGGGACCAAGAGGTGGTCAGTGCGCCTCATAGTGACTGGTCCAGTAGTCGTTCTGGTCGTTCTGCTGTTAGGGCCAATTTGCATATTACCCTTTTATTATATAGGATGGCTTGGTAGCTTATTTCTTTTAGCACTGAATAATAGTCCATTTTCTGGATGTACCACAGTTTATTTATCCATTTACCTACTGAAGGACATCTTGGTTTCTTCCCAGTTTTGGCAACTATGAATAAAAGTTCTATAAATATCTTGTGCAAGTTTCTGTGTAGACATAACTTTTCAACACCTTTGTGCAAATACCAAGGAGCTCAATTAGTGGATCAAATGGTAAGAATATATTTAAGTTTTGTAAGAAATTGTCAAGCTGTCTTCCAAAGTGGCTGTCCCATTTTGCATTCCCAGTGATGTGTAAGAGTTCCTGTTGCTCCACAGCCTCACCTGAATTTATTGTTATCAGTATTTCTGACTTTGGTATAATTTCTTTTTTTAACATTTCATTTTTATTACATATATAGCTAAAAGGTGCTGTAAGTTAAGGATTCTAGATTTTTTTTTCTCAAGTATTGAGAAACAGAAATGTGAAAACTCAAGAAACATCTGTGGTAATACCAATAAAGTTATACGTGTTTTTTTTTTTTCCTGGAGTTCTCAGATGTAGAACCAATTCATTTTCAGAAAGGGAGCTGAGGAGCAAAATAGGCCTAAGCACCTCTTGACTCACTAACAATAACTATTACTACTTGAGCCTTCATCTAGCCATATTTTATTTTGAATGAAAAAATAATTATTTTACATTTTTGACAGGACTTCTGAAAAGTAAAAATTTGTTTGAATTATTTGGTGTATTTCAAAACACAGATATAAGCCTTCTTATTTGCATCTTGGAGAACAGGGATAATCTGAAGCGGACAGAAGCAGTTGGGGTAGAGGAGGTTCAGTAAACCTGGTGGCCAACTTTGAAGAGACAGCATGTCTGGGCCAATACCTGTTTTCTGTTTGAATTTAAGTGATCTGTCTTGTTCAGAGACCTAACTGTGCTGTTTTTTTGAAAGTCCAGTCAAGTTCAGTAGCAATGCTGTTGTCACTTAAATTTCTGGCTTTGGATCATAGATCTAAAAGAAGAGCAGCTGCAGGAAATGATTCATAATGATAGACCTCCCATTTAAAAAAATTCAAATATCTTTTTTTATGTTTATTTAAAAAGTACACTAGATTTCTTAACAATAGATGATTTTATCTTATCACAGGGCAAGAAATGCCTGACGATTAAACAAAAGAAAGATATTTAGAGTCTTCAGGGAATTGAATTGTTGATCTTGAAAGATAAATTCCCCAAACTCTTTGTTATGTCTCTTAGCATGTTAAGATCCTCGACTTTTTTATTTCTTAAAAAAAGAGACTTAAACTACTCTTTCAAGGATACTATATTTTTTAGTGTATATTTTTATCACTTTTTTCTTTGTTTTCTTAATCCCACAATTCTTCAACACTTCACTTGTTACTTAGTTAACTTCATAAGGAATAATGAGAGTAATATTTTCTTAAATATTTTTATCATTGTTGAAGAATGTGCATATTTATTTAATTAGAAATCATAGTGTCTTAAAACAAAAATAAAAAATTTTAACAAAAAATAGGATAAACAAGGTAGGGAGCTTTTTCCACTTAATTTTTCAACTAAATTTTGATATTTGATTCTTGAGTATTCAAATAAATTGAGAATTCCAATGGCTTTGCATTTTTACATTTAGAAACAGCTGCACTGATTTTGTTAGGTGTCTATTGCTTTGAATAAGTTATTTTCTGTGGAGGATTTGTTTCTTCCTTGTCTGTATGCCACTATAAAATCACTATATCTTGCTGAAGTTCCCCTGCTACATCTTTATTTAGCTAAATGAGGTAGGAGATGCTTAGTCAATTGAGCAAGCTAATTGACTAAAAATATCTTGCTATCACAAAATAAGCATGTACTGAAAAAATGAGTATCTCATGTCCATTGTTAACTGTATATCTCATGGTTGGCTGCCTTTAAATTAAATAATTCACTCTTACAACTGCAAATCTGCTTCCACATTTCTTTCATTGTTTCATTTGAGTGTATTGAAACCATTTTTATTTTCACAAAGGGAGAAATAATTAAAAACCCTGGAGAATGCTTATTTTGTTTATGGTTTAATAAAATTGTTTTCATTTCAACAAAGCTGGCATTTAAGAAGAGTGATCATTTCTTAAAATCTGGGTACATTTATTCTCTTGAATCCATTGTTGAAAATGTATAGAGAAGACTAATATTGACAATGAGATAAAATAAATTTCTATGAACTATTTTGTAAGTTCATCCCAGAGTCAATAGAAAGCTTATAAAAATGTGTTTCATATTTTATATGGACATCATATAGGTCATAAATTCAAAACAATAAGTCTAATGTGTTCAATGGTTAAAATTCAGTTTTATCACAGCATGCCAATGACAAGATGTCCTTAGGTAGGTTACTTCGGATATTAGAGTGGCTTTAGTAAGGAGAGGTTATCCTCTGTGGTTGGTAAGGCTTTGTCCAGGAAAACACTGATTCCAAATGCTCTATTCTCCTCTTGGATCGCATATTAGATTATGTGTACTAATTTTGGATTTTTTTTAAAAATATATTTTATTGATTTTTTACAGAGAGGAAAGGAGAGGGATAGAGAGTTAGAAACATCGATGAGAGAGAAACATCGACCAGCTGCCTCCTGCACACTCCCACTGGGGATGTGCCCGCAACCAAGGTACATGCCCTTGACCGGAATCGAACCCGGGACCCCTCAGTCCACAGGCTGATGCTCTATCCACTGAGCCAAACCGGTTTGGCTAATTTTGGATTTTGGATATAGAGCCTTTTTATTTCTAAAAGCCCAGTTAGAAACAAAATCATGTCAATGATGTGATCAGTTTTCTGTCTTCAGAATTTGAAAATGTGTATAGAAATATGCCCGAATTGATAAGCACCACCGTACAGTCTCATCTCTTTATAGACACAGCTTTTATAGCTCGCTAGTGCCTTCATTAACCTACATGTCATGTCCATTTATACTTTATGAATTGCTGTAAATCAGTCATAGTTTTATATGTTTCTCTGAAAGAGAAAATCTTAAGAGGCCAAACTTACCGATTTTCCCGTGTCCATACTTCTACTTCTGCTGGTCTGTGTTCTATAAATGATTATAAAGCTCTGACTTGTTTAAAACTCCAGAGGGAGAGTGGAAGATTTTAGTGTATATTCTTTAGTAATTTTGTCTTTTACATGGTATGCAGGGCCAGCTAAAGGGAATACCAAGCACAGAAGTATATTTTTATATTTAATTTATTGATAAAAAATATTGCTTCATACAAGCTGCTAGATAATCTTCAAGAGACAAGAGAAACAACTGCCAAGAATTAGACAAGGCCTGAGCTGGCCCTATTTTGTTGTCTATTATAAATTTATTGTCATGTTCTTGATTCTTAGAGTATGATACTTTCCTTAGAAAAAAATGCATTCCACTGAACAATAGTTTTGTGCCAAGTATATGCTTACCTCCTTACAAACAGGAAGCGATTTTTTTTCTCACCACAATTCTGCAGGATAATAACATTAAAAATAAGAAACATTTATTGAGAGCTTATTTACTCACCATACATTGTTCTAAATAATTTGCATAAGTTAACTACTTTAATTTTCATTATGAAATAATTGCTCTATTATCATCCTTGTTTTACAGGAAAAGAAGCTTAGACATAAATAGGTGAAGTAATGAGCCCCAGATCTGAACCAGGAAACCTCAGTACAGGGCATGCTCTCCCATGTTATCTGTACTCAAAAGATAAAAAAAATCTAAGATTCCTAATGGTCGACTTTCCAGAGATCTTATGGGAGTTGAGTGACAGTCAGGATCCAAGTTGAGTTGTTTCTGATTCGAAAGCTCCTGCTTTTAACCATCAGCCTGTATTCCCTCCTTATCGATTCCCGCTCCCAAGGATTTCCAGGAGCTGGTAAGACAAACAACTGTAAGGCCAGGCAGATTGCAATCAGAGCAAAATAACAGTATAAGCCAAGAACTATAGAAGGACTGCACAAGCAGTGATTAAATGTAACGGAGGCATTGGAAAGAATATCTCAGAGGAAGTGGCCTTTGGACCAGGCCTGGAAGGATGAACAGGGTTTCATTTGATTTGAGGAGCATAGGGACAGTTGAGGCAAAGCGAGTAGCTAAATACATGAAACAAAATCCTAGAGCTCATTTTCCAAGTTGATGCGTTTAATGCTCATTTACATTTCCCTCTTTATTACTTCTAATCCCACTCTAAAAATAAATTAAGTCTCTAGAAATCCTCTTGCAATATTTTATAATTGTTACATGCATATTAGGAATTTGTTTTAAAATTCTAAATGAACACAGTCTTTTAAACATTGTCTTACTGCTAGCAAATTGTATTTAGGTATCAGAAAGAACTAATTGAGTCTTACTGGCACTGGGGATATGAAACTCAGAGAAAGCTCTGGCTATGCTGAGCTCTATGTACACTACAGAATTTGCAGCCATGCTGTGCTCCTGAAAATTGCATACCTCTGCAGAATTTGCACATACAAGAATCATCCCAATGTGTCTGTCTTTGAGCTATCTCAGTCTTGACAGCATCAGATAACTAGCAAGTGATATTGATGTCTGTTGGTACCTGTGGGGTTTTGGTTCCAGGACCCCCTTGGATACAAAAAACCGTGAATGCTCAAGTCCCTTATGTGAAATGGTGCAGAACAGTGCATACAATTGGATCTCCGCAAATTCCCGGCCCTGAAATGGGAAATACTGTTTTCCATCTGAAGTTGGTTGAATCTAAAGATGCAAAACCTCCTTATATGAAGGGCAGACTGTACTTCTTAGGAGATATTTTCCAAAACAACCATTTATCAACAACACAACAATAAAAATAATAGACAACTGCATTTCAGGCTCAGATTTCAGTTTATAATCTGAGTGGGGAGGCACTATAGCTCACCAGCTAAAGGGGGGGGTGCAAAGCCCATTGCTAGGATTTGAATTTTGTCTTTGTTACTACCTAGCTTTGTGGCCTTAGAAATATTACACAATGTTTCTGACTCTTGGCTTTCTTATCTGTAAAATGGGGAGGATATCAGTATCTAACTGTAAAGTTCTTGTTAGGATTAAATGAGTTAATATACATAAAGCACTTAAACTGGTATTTGACATGCAATTAATGATTGGTTAACCTTTATTGTTTTGAATATAATGTTGGTTGAATCACTTCATCATAGTGAATACTTCCTGAAGCAGGGGGTCTTGATGTTGCATTTTTGTGCATAATAATTGCTGTCACTTAGGGAGAGGTATTAGGCTGTACCCTTTTCACTTTTTATCTCTACTCCTTAAACAGACTTCCAGCTATTCATGTTCACAGATGAATTCAGTCATTTGCCCAAGGGCATAAGGCCAGGAAGTGGAGGAATATAGATGTTAATTCCAAAGGCCATGTTCTTTGTGGCTGGTTATTAAAAGTACAGGAATGGGAAAGGGAAGACAATAAAAAGTTATCTAAGACCTGCATAATGTTTTCGTAATCCTGAAATAATTAGAGATTTTATTGAAAGAAGAGAAAAATGAACCAATTAGAGTTTCTTAACAGATCCGTCATGTGGGTAGTGGCTTCTGGGGACTGAAGATGTAATGTGTGCCACGGTTGGAATGTTCTTATTGACATTGATCTAAATTCCAGCTTGGCCCTCTTCAGGAGGTTCAGATACCAGACATCAGTAATAAATGAGAAGTACATGAGATAGCAAACTTCTCTTCTTTTTGCCACTACTGTATCATTTAACTGAATTTTGCTGTGATAAATTATATTTACGCTTCTTGTCAAATTTCTTTCTGAGTAATATATATCATAGAAGCTTTTAATTAAAGGGGGTCTTGGACCAGGTTTAACTTCATAGGCCTAAATTGATCCTTCCACATAGGTTTAACAAATTATTTGTTAGGGTTTATTTTTTTTATATTCACCTTCTAACGTCTTTATTTGTGTCTTTCATCCATGATCAACATGCTCCTTCCAGGTTCTTTCTCTTTCTGTGTGATTCACCTAATTACACTCTTCCTTCCACTGTCTAATTACTGAGAGTGGCTGGTTGCTGGATCAGGTCTACCTTTGCAGCATCTGTTGCCATGTATGAGTAATTGAGGGATCAGGACTACCTAGGGGCTTTGTTCATTAGGTGGCTTTGCTTTGTGTAAAGTCAAAAGCCGCTGAGGTTATGATGCTGCTGTCTGTGGGGCTGAAATTTGTCCGTCAGCCTTCTTGTCGAGCAGATGGTACCCGAATGTATCCTATTGGGAGCCATGCCATGGGGAAGAGAAGCGACCAAGTGGAGTGGGGCTCAGAATTCCAAAAAAGACCCTTCTCGTTTCCATTGTACAAAACAGTTTTTTCCCAAAGGCTTCTCTCTTGGGCTTTGACCTTTTGCAGCTGGCAAAGGTGGTGCTGCCTCCATTTCACAACAAAGATACTGACTCTCGGAGGGGTTAAGTGACCTGCCAGCAGTTGAATGCTTTGCCTGGTAGGAGAAAGCCCCAAACTTTTCAAGTGCTGTGCCCCTTACTCCTGCATGACCTCTACTTTATCAATGACATAGATTGCTCTCGGCCATTATCTGCAGTGGTGAGGGGGCAGAAGTCAGTTTGAGGAGAAAAAAAATATCCCAGGTCAAAACTTGTGCCATTCAGAATGTAAGTTTTATCCCCATACCACAAAAAACTTAAACACCATCTCGCTCTAAACAATTCCAAACATAAATGTTAAATAACAATTATGAGTCTTTGTCTCCAAAATTGGTGACTTGCCCTCATTTTTCCATGGAGCTCTCTGCTCCCATTTTCAACTGGCTAGTAGATATCTCCGCCGGCTCACCTAGGCGGTATTTTATGCTTCAGATAGTTAAATCTGATTTGTTGATTCTCATTCCTGCCCTTTAAAACATTTTATGCCCCCTTGATGCCCATCTGTAAAATACATCACCATCCATTCAGTTACACAAATCCCCAAACTATGTCTTTCTAAATTCTTCTTTTCCCCAAAATTTACATCAAACCCATCATGTCCTATAATTTCCATGTTGAAAAAACATTCTGAAGTTGAACACCTCTCTCCATTGCCACCACTATCCTTCAATTCTAAGCCACTATCAGCTCTTACCAGAAATGTAAATGTGATTACTTCACTGCCCTAGATAAAATCCTCCATTGGCTTCTATTTCACTTAGAATAAAATTGAAATGCCTTACCACATTCCACACGGATCTTGAGCATCCATTCTCACCTTGTCTGTGCTAATCTTTTGGCTCAGCAACCCCACTCGTCTTCTTTTTGCCTGTCAAATAGGCCAAACCTTTGAGTCTTGGCATTGTTGCCTCCGCCTTCCAAGCTGAAAGTCACCTCATCAGAGAAGGTTTCCCTGATCCATGGTCTTCTAAAATTCTCAATTAAATCATCCTGTTTAAAATTCTCACTAAATTATTCTCTTAAATTTCATGTCTTACTAGATTATGAGCTCCTTAAAATAGGGAACTTGTGTCCTTGTTCACCGCTATGAAACTGTCACCTAGAATCATGTTGGGCACATTTAGACAGTCCATAAATATCCATGAACTGGATGCATGCATGGGTGCCTTTGCTTTGTTCCGCTCATGTTTCTTCATTAAATAAGTTTATATATGTAGATGTACCTTTGAAACATTTCATAATTATTACTAATACAGTGGTTTGTAAAAAGCAATTAATTTTAAATTTCTCAAGAAATACAATTGTTTAACTATTGATATTTTGTTGTTAGTAAATTATATTCAGAAAGACAGAGCTTTACTGCCCTTAGGGTTCTTATAGAGAGAACTGATAGGATGAGTCAGTCATAGGCAGAGCTGAACAAATGAGTTCTGTAACTAGACTGGATAGCTGACAATTGCTTACCTGTGTAGAAGTCTATACCTAAAATTCTTCACAAAGTAACTTTAAGATGTCTGTATTATGACAGCATCAGGAAGCAGCAATCTTGTTATGGAGATGTTCTTATGAACATAGTAAGAAGCATAACAGATAACTAAAACAGTAGAAATGAACTGGGTCCAGAGATTTGGCCTATACATTTCAGCCTATACAAGTAACCCCGAGAGAAGGCAGTACAAGGGCAGTGTTTGAGAGCGTGGGCTGCTAAGAGTGTATGAATCCTGATTCTGCACTGGCTACCTATGCAACTCTGAACAATTTATCTTAACTGGGTTGTTTTGTGGGTTAAATGAGGTAGTGCACTTAAAGCACTAAGAATAGTGCTAGATGTATATGAGACCTCTTAATGCTGTTATTCTAATTGTTATCTTGGATTAACCACTTACTCTCTCAGAAACTCTTATTCCTCATCAGTAAGTTTGGATAATAATTGCTATTTCATAAGGCATTTGAACTAATATATATGAAAATGAGAAGTACTTTATTAATACACTAGAGGCCCGGTGCACGAAATTCATGCACAGGTAGGATCCCTAGGCCTGGCCAGCAATCAGGGCCGATCAGGTTCTCCGCCTCCCGGCCTCCCTGCCTCCTCCTTCATCAGTGCCCTGCCATGTTCCGCACTACCCCCTGGTGTCAGCACACGTCATAGTGAGTGATAGAACTCCTGGTCTCCTGGTCGACTCCTGAGGGGACAATTTGCATATTAGTCTTTTATCATATAGGATTATTAGGAATTTAATAGATCTTTTTTCACATATTCAATTGGATTTTCACAAGCACTCAGTGGGAATAACTATAATTATTGTCCCCATTTCCAGTGGAGGATATGGAGACTCCAACACAAATTTAAAGTCACCCAGTCAGGACTGTAGTCTCTGACTCTGATCTTTTGGGTATTTACTACACAGAGCAAGTAAGAACTGCCATGGGGACCTTCAAATAGAAGGTGTCTCATATTCTTAGCTTATCCAGTTTACCACATGTCCTGGAAGAGCTGAGAAGATGGTTCTTTCATCTAATTTGGGTAGTATAGTCTACTTCTCCTTCTATCTGAAACTTCCTGTAGAGCCAGGGCTCTGAAACATTTTTCATTCACTTAGCAGATGCTCTGGTGAGCTTTAGTTTTGAACTGCTCTCCTTGGAGATCCCAAATATTCTGAGACATGCTCTTTGTTCCCTTCAAACTCTGATTCTCATAGAACCACT
Source organism: Myotis lucifugus (assembly GCF_000147115.1). Taxonomy (NCBI): domain Eukaryota; kingdom Metazoa; phylum Chordata; class Mammalia; order Chiroptera; family Vespertilionidae; genus Myotis; species Myotis lucifugus. The sequence goes on along the minus strand of NW_005871049.1, from coordinate 14,047,222 downwards.
TTCTCTCACTTTCAAGTTATCTGATCTACACTGTTTTGACATAGTGTTAAACTCGTAGCTGTTGCTCTATTAGACCCTTTGTACCCTCCAGCTAACCACAGTTGTCTTCTCACCTTCAGACTCACTGGTCTTCCCCTTCTTGTCTCAGGTCTCCTAGATCACTAGTCATATCTAGCCTTAGATTATCTGTGCCGACCTTATTTCATTTCCTGTGAGTCAACAATCTTATGATGGAAGAAATGACTGTCCTAAAGCCCTATGTTGGACATGAATATAGAAATTTTCTCTTTTCTACAGGAAAGTCACATACATGATTGACTCAAAAGACTCAAGAAAAACAGGAGTTATCTTTTTTGGGCTCTTCAAAATTTGTCTGCCCCCAAAGAATGTTCTAGATGGAGACAATAAAATGAGAAGCTAATTATCCTCTCAGAACCATCCATTCTCCTATTCTTTCCTTCCCCCCTTATTTCCTACTCTTTCTATGTATGGCTTTGATTTAATACTTCCAATTGACTTGTAAAATATTTGGCATTAGAGGGACAGCAATTTCATAGAAACATTTAATAATTCCACATATAATTACTAAGCACAATACATTTATAGGAGAAAAAATAATGAAATTTTAAAAATTACCTTAATTTAAGAACCACCTTCTAACATTTAAGCTCCTATGTGCAATGTATATACATACACACACACACACATATATATATATATACACACACACACACACAATGAAATTCATCTAAAACATTTTAGTTTGGGAAAGCATGTCTAAAAATTGCTTCAGTCAGGATTGGGTGGAACGCAGACCATGAGCCTGTGTGTTATTTGTGAAGTCATCCAGATTAAATAACTGCTTTCTGAATTGCTTACTACTTCCTGCCCAGACAGATGGACCTTAGCTTCCTTTAATAGAGAATCAACTCCTGAAGGCAATATTCCAGGATCCTATTTCCTTTATTCTTTCTCAAACTCCCAAACACTTTCTGGACATCATTTTGTGTCCTCAGTTGGAGTTCAACAACTTTGAGCACACATCTCTTAGCCATCTACCTTTGGCGACTTGGGTCCTGACTTTCCTGCTGCCCCTCCTGTAACTAATTGTCTCCACCCACTGCACTGGCCTCATCTTTAGGTTTGGAAGTACATCTGGGAAGCAGCCACTTCCCACTCACCCATGCGCCCTGCTGGATCCACTGATGGGCTCTGAGCTTGTCCTGAACAGGAATCCTGAATGGGAATCCTATTATCTCTCATGTTGAACTGGTAGTTCTGGAAAAATGTTGTCCTCTTGGCCTTTGAGCAGATAAAAGGCTTAAGGTTGTTTCCTGTGTTTCTTCCTCTTCTGCAATCCTACTTCAGACACTACAGATTTCCATTTACGGACTCACGAGCTATTTCTTTTAGTATTCAGAGGGACCAGCTTCCACTCTTGGAATAACATTTTCATTCTTTCTTAAGCAGCACATATGTTCCTGTTGAAAAGAACAGCAGAAAGCTGCAAGCACTTGTTTCTGAAGTGGAGCGTGGATTTGGAGCACGCACACAAAGAGCCAAGTCTGTACACAGCGCTAGGCGATGATGCCAGACCACTGTGAGGTTTACCGCATTTAGCATGGGATATCAGAACCAGAAGACACACAAGCATAGACTTGTTTTGAATTCAATGGCTTGAGGATGGAGTCTCAGCTACCTAGGTAACACTCATGAAAATAAGACAAAATAGAAATTTCTGAGGCTTGACATGAGAGAAGCTGAGGGAGCCTGGACAAGCTGGAGAAGGGAATCTTTGGTACTGACAATAGCGATTTAGACCAAATTTGTTCTTTTCACATGCAAATATGCAGTCTTCTGTACAGCTGGCATCTTCATTGCTCCTGAAAAGAGCAATTCCCCAGAGCACCACTGTTCCAGGCCCAGGTTCCTTTTTCTCTCCCTCTACATTCTTCAATGATGCAAAAACTGGCAAACGATACTAAGGAGGTAGTTTATTCTAGTATGTATAATGTCCCAACTATAGAAGTGAGTGTCATCTTCTCAGCCACTTTATGTAAAAGGCCAACATGTTTTCATTTAACACACACAGATCCATATAAAATATGGTGGCATATTTGCATATTGTCTTGTTATGGGGTTGGGGGCAAAGTAGCACATTTTATTTCAGGTCCTGTTTCTGTTTTTTAAAATCTAGCTATCTATGTCAAAGAAATCAGTTTAATTTACAAGTGAATCCATTGAAATGAAATTTAGGAGCAGTGGTGCTCAAATCTCAATGTAGCAAGAATTTGAAAGCAGTATTTCTGTAACAAAATCTCTTCAATTCCTTCTTGCAAATTATTACCGATATTCCTCAATAACTCTGTCATCTGGTTTCTCTCTATGGCATTATTCTCATCCTTTCCTCAAGTTTTACTTGAATTCTATTATCAGAGTATTGGCAGTCTTAAAATTCTTGTTACATAGTGAAATCACCGCTGACCATGCATGGGACCAGATGGGATAGAATGATGTTACTGACAAAATATTAACGCAGGCTGCTGAATACTGAACTATTGGTAAAAAATAAATAAACATATAAATAATAGTCTTCATCTTTAGCCATATGTTGTGATCTACAAATGTGACTGACTGTTTAGTTAAAAATATGGATATGGAACTTATGGAACCATGAGGCAGCAATAGGCACATTTTTGTTCTGGACATGAGCTAACACAAGCAAAGTGTGAGCCTAATGCCACGTGGGACATAGTAAGTGTGCAGTAAATTATGCTTCCTGCTCCATGCCCCCATATTCTTTGCAAGCTTCATGTATAATCTTAAATGGGAGAAACCTTAACATTTGTATGATATTGCCCTGGCCAGTGTGGCTCAGTAGGTTGAATGTTGTCCTGTGCACCAGCGGGTCTCAGGTTGAGTTCCATTCCCAGTCAGGGCACATGCCCAGGTTGCGGGTTCGGTTCCGGATGGAGTGTGTGTGGGGAATTGATGTGTCTCTCTGACACTGATGTTTTGCCCTCTTTCTCTGTCTCTCTCTCTCTTTAAAATAAAATCTAAAAAAATAAAATAACTTGCATAGGACTTTGCTTTTTCTTTACAGCAGAGTTCTTTTAAAAATTTAGAAAAAAAAGTTGTATGATATTAGCATTTTATTGAGGTCATATAGAAGCAAAAAAAAATCTAGTATTATTTTAATATGTGTAAGGAATTCTTTCATCAGGATGGCTTTATTTTTTGTTTATTTAGTCTCTCTCTCTCTCTCTCTCTCTCTCTCTCTCTCTCTCTCTCTGTGTGTGTGTGTGTGTGTGTGTGTGTGTGTGTGTGTTTGTATATGTGTGTATTGATTCCTTGGGTTGATTTCTTATATTTGAACATTAAATACTGAATTACTTTTTATCCCCTGACTTCCTGGAAACCTAAAATTAATGGTGTTTGTTCAAGTTATGTGAGTAAATTTATTTTACCCTAATTTTGAATTTGGAATATTAACATTTTGAATTCAGTGCAAAAAAAAAAAGAGCCCTAACTGGTTTGGCTCAGTGGATAGAGTGGATAGAGCATCAGTCTGCAGAGTGAAGGGTCCTGGGGACAATTCCTGTCAAGGGCATGTACCTTGGTTGCAGGCTCAATCCCCGGTAAGGGGTGTGCAGGAGCCAGCTGTTCGATGTTTCTAACTCTCTATACCTCTCCCTTCCTCTCTGTAAAAATCAATAAAATATGTTAAAAACAAAAAAAATATCCAAATTTTAAATTATTTCTTCCACACAACTTTTATAATTTTTTTTCTTTTTTTCCAAAAAATATTGCTTATGTTGGCAGCTATGCAGTGTTCACAAATTATTTAAGGAAGTGTGTCTTATTTAAAAGCTCCCACACAACAGTTAAGGAGAAAAATAAAATTTTTTTTTAATTTCTATAAAGGCTTAAAAAATGGTTACTTAACTGAAGGAAGAAGTTGTGGTTTGTTAAGAAAGATGTATTCCTGACCTCAGCAGTCAAGTCTTATGAATATGCAAGTGATGACTTCGATAACCTCACCTTTCATACTGATGAGAAAAACATGTAAGACAGGATGTTTGAAATAGCAGAGAACACGAAGAAATAATACCAAATCAGAAAAATTGTAGAAAATAGGCTTGATCAGTTGAAATTAAGCTAAAATGAACAGGGAGGGCAAAATATCACACTCAGCTCAATCAATTAGAGATGTACAGGTTCTGCAGAGAATACCAAATGAAATGGAAGGATATATATGAATGGCTATAAGTTAGCTAAGCATGCTCTATAGCCACATATTTCTAAGAAATAGCCTTAAGAAAATATTCAAGAGGGAATAGTGTTCCTACCTACTCATGAAATTCTCATTGTGTGGATGTTAGTATGAGGCAGGGACACTGTGTATTCAGTCGTTTTACTACACACAAATGAATGATCAGGCATTGCAGTGCCCTGGGACTGAATCCACTCAGGGGATCTGAATTGTCAAGGTTGAGATCCTAGTCTTCAGAAGATTAAAATTCCTGAGAAAAAGGAAGAGCAAGAAACCCAGAAAGGCAGAAGAAATTTTTTAAAAGGAAGACATTTTATAATGGCAAAGTAAATTGAGAGAAGGGCTATCAGGCTTTTTAAGGGCTACATATATCTTTTAATGTATGGTGTAAATTGATTTAATCTAGATGTAATCACTGGTATACAGTGGTAACTGGGAAACCATATATGAAGTCCAGTAATTTATTGGATTGGAAATATAACCCAAATTGGTATATCAATTGATCAGTGGCATCTAATTTTCTGAAGCACAAGGAACAGGATATATATGTGGCATTTTTTTAGCAACCTGACTAAATGTTAAGAATTTGAAAAGTAAAGAAAAAACTGTTTTCTAGGCTGCAAGGGGCTTACCCACACCACAGGCTTAGGGAAGTGGCTGCTTCTCTTGGTGGTGGGAGGAGAAGACTGCCAAGTTGAGGGAGCCTGAAAACCAGATGTCTATTTCCCTCAAGCCCTGTTTGTATCAGGCTGCTTTTCTATTCAGCATGTCTTCAGTCCTCTGTACCTTGGCCTTCGTTGCCCTTGAGGGACATGGATTCATGTCTTTCTTTTTCCCCATAAATAGTCTTTAAAGGGTATAAAAGGTGTGCTTTCATCACGCTATATTGGGATCAACCTGTAACATTTCTTTTTAATAATAAGAAAAAGAAGCTTTACTAGAATTAACAGTCTTCCTTTTGGATGAAGGGAGTATACAGAGCAGAGGAGCAAGTCTTTCCATGATTCCTTGGGATACTTCAGTTTTAAGATAATACCTCCCTGTAAACTATTATCCACAGAGTCAAGTAACTTACTTCCTAGCTAAACCTGTGCTTAGAGGGGAAGCTGACCATTTACATGTAGCACATCTGAGGCAGACAGAAAACAAAGCTTTCTGCTATTCGTGGCTTCTCCTTTGGAAGTGCCTAGTCAGAAGTGAAATTAACCAGTGTGAGTGTGCCCATCTGGTTGCACAGAAGGTGGTATATTCATGATACCTATGATTGCTGAATTCAACAAATAATCCAATAAAGGGTTTTTCTGTTTCCCTTATCTATTGATATGAAAACAAGCAGGTACAAAAAAGTCACAGGCATACACACACATACTCACACACATACATACACACACACACTCACTCACACACTCGAGAACCAATGTGCAATATCGCGCGAGATCCAGACCCACTGCGCTGGCGGAACCCAGACTGACTCCCACTGCGCGGGCAGGATGTGGGACCCAGAGTCAAGTCCCCACCCACCCACGCACACCTCACTGCGCATGCAGCCTTCTGGCGATGAGTCTTTGGTCATTCCACTGTGACGGTGTCATGACCCTGGGGTTTTTATGATAGAGAAATACTAGAGACCTGGCACATGAAATTCGTGAGTGGGGTGAATGGGTGTGGTCGCTAGGCCTGGCCTGCAATCAGGGCCATCTTCCCCAGCTGCCCACAGCCAGGCCCTCCCCCTGCTGCCACCCACCCTGCATCCCTGTTTGCCATTGGGCAATTGAAGCCTGATGGCTGGGGGAAGGGACTGAGAGGTCAGCCATTTCTGCCTGCTCACCAGCCCCGCCCCTGCTGCTGGTTGCCCTCTGTGTGGGGCGACTGGCGGGGCGGGGGCCTTGGCTGGCGCCACCCATGCCCCCACCACCCAGCCCTGGTTCTCCGTTCGCCATTGGGCAATCGGAGCCTGCTGGCCAGGAAAAAGGACCAAGGGGTGGTCAGTGCATCTCATAGTGACTGGTTGAGTGGTCGTTCTGGTCGTTCCACCGTTAGGGTTAATTTGCATATTACCCTTTTATTATATAGGATAGAGGCCCATATAATAAGTGCACGAGTGGGGGTTGGCTGGCCTGCCCTGATGGGGGCCTTGATCAGGGTGGGGGTCCCAACTTGGGGGTGGGGCCGGCCTGGGCAAGGGGCCGCAGTCATTCTGGTCACTGGTCGTTCTGCTGTTTCAGTCGCTGGGCTTTTATTATATAGGAGATATATATATATATATATATATATATATATATACATACACACACACACACACACACACACATGCATATATATACACATATATATGTATATACATATATATGTATATATACATATATACGTGTATATATGTATATGATCTGGATTTCAAAGTAGTCCTTCAGGCAGGCTTTGCAGTACACATGTCTGCACTCCAAGAAGTGCATGCATTCACTACCCAGCTTCTCACAGAAACAGATATTGCACAGGAACAATTTACTATTAAAGCATTTTATCTGCTGAGCTTGATCAAAGTCCAAGATTTCTTGGATCAGATTGGACAATGATTCCACATCCTGCACGGCTCTCTCATCCACAACTTCCTCTTGGTCTACAGCAGATCCAGCTGCTCCTCTACAATCTAGCTCTGTGTTGGCAGAGGCTTGAGTCGTCCTTCTCTGCAATTTTTTCTGAGAACCGATCTTGAGCTCGAAAGGAGAGACAATATTCAGGTACCCTAGGGTCTCTTCCTTAAGAAATTGCATCCAGGCAAACAGGACCACATTGCCACGGTGTTCTTCCCACAAGTTGTCTAAGTGCTTGCATATATATATATATGCAATAGTAATAAAATGCTTTTATTGAAAAAGAGTAAGGTAACACAAAATACGGACCAACCTGGAATACCTTGAGCACATAATTTTTATAAGAATATTGGATAGAGCCCTGGCCAGTGCACCTCAGTTGGTCAAGCATCTTCCCATGCACTAAGAGGTCACTGGTTCAATTCCTGGTCAGGGCAGTTTGCAGGGTTGCGGGGGCATGCAGGAGACAGCCAATCATCGATGTTTCTCTCTCCCTCTTCCCTCCTTTCTCTTTAAAAAAATTAATTTTATTGGGTAATAAAATCCATTTTGTGTCAATGTACAACTATAATCATATTAATTTAGAGGGCCTATTATGTACCTACATTCTACATACTTGACTTCATATAATATTTATAACAAATCTATGAAATGTGTTGCTTTTTTAAAAAACTTCATTTAATCGATAAGAATACAGAGGCTCAAATAGAGTCATTTATCCAAAGGTATATAGCTATTTAGGCTAAATCCAGGTCTCAAATACAATTTTATCTCAAGTAGAAAAAAAATTCCTTTATTTTATCTATGTCAAACTGTGTGGTTTCTCCTCTAAGCCTAACTTTCCTTTGCCTACTTGAAGAACAGAATTATCGAGATGTGGAGACTCTCACTAAAGTGCTGCTCCCTCATCTCCTCTGCTTGTGACCATTGCTTTGTTCTGGAGAAACTTTGTTAGATGCCACTAACACTGAATGGCAAGAAGAGAGATGAAATGGAGTGAGGCAAGAAAAATGAGCTGACCTCACAGAAGACAGAGTTCTTAAGGAGAAAGAGACAGTTGCTTGGTGTTGAAGGGAACTCAAGCTGGCCTGGCGGGTCACAGCACCGCTGTTGCGCAAGCCTGCGGCAGGTACCTCTGCTTATTTGTTCATTCCACATCCAGGCAGGTCTTAGAACTCCTAGGATTTGGCCAGTGCTGCTGTGTTCCAAGGCACCTGAAAGAACGTGTGCTCCACTTCAAATTTATTATTGCTGGGACTGAGCTCTTGGCATGATTTAGAAATGATGGCTGAATGAAACAAACTGCTCATTTATAAAAACAGTATTTTTATGTAGAGAGAATAGTAACCTCATATGAACCTGGAAGACCCTGCCCTTTAACTTCTGGACTCTCAAATATTTGAACTACTGGGCAAAAGATGATCCATGCTCTATTCCTAAGAATTCAGGGAGTAGCTTTAAGCATCCAGAACAGAGGTTGGCAACTCCTGGTTCTTTGACCAAATTTAGTCACAGATGTATTTTGTGTGGCTCCGAGAGTTTTAGCTCTTACAGTACCTGGAATTTCAAGCTTTGGACAAATTCTGAAATCAAGCCACAATGGCCTTTTATTCCTTCAGGCAGTGACTTTGAGTAGACAGCGGTCCCCTCTTCTGTCGCAGCCTACGCTTTCCACTTTCCACTTGGCTGAATGCCTGGCCTTTCCCTGAGATATTGAAGCTCCATTTGTTTTTATCGTTGCACGTCTACTGAGAATTCCCTTCTAGGAGAGTGGGAGCCTCCTGGCTCCTGTACAGGTCTGAGCTAGAGACACCTATAAGTATCTCATAATCTCATAATTAGAAAGTGGACCTTCACATTGCTAGTAATTATAGCAGTTAACAGGAAAAATAATCTCTTGTAGCTTTATTATTTTTCCTAAAGAAATGTTTCAAATTATACTTAAAAATTACTCATTACTTCTATATTGTTATTTTTCCCCTTTTCAGTAAAAAAAATTTAAAAAAAGTCAATTCAGTGGACACAAGCACATTGGAATCCCAACCTGTCAACATCTTGTGTATTTTCATTCGTCTGGGCTCTGAGAATACTTTTAAATAGCTTAGTCCAAAACAAAGCCAGTAAAAAGGCCTAAAGAAAAGTAAAAATGTACTGATGAACAATCGATTGGATTGATTCGTCACTACCCATTTGATTCAAGAATACTTAAATAAACAAAACAAAACAGCAGAAGCAGGCCATTTATGCGGGTCACTCTGAGAGTGGAATTTTGGTTGGGTAATGGGCAGTGTTAAGTATGGCTGGCAGACCAATAGAACATTGTTTGATTTCTGAAATAGATTTTTCAGGCTTCTTCTTGGCTACTGAGTAATTCCTGTGCAGGTTAGACTTTACTGTGCCCCAGTGAGTTATCTCTTCATGAAGCAATGCAGTCACTCAGCATTTATCACCCCTCACCTCTCAATACATATAGTTTCAGTATATGTGTACTAATAGATCCATGGTGGGTGTGGGTTTCACTTTATGACATGTAATGACTCATGTAGTGGGTTTGATATTTACAAAGAAATATTGGGTCTGGTGATAGCTTTTATGGGGCTGTCTGAATATGAATGAGTCAATAAAAAACTATTTTGCAGTATAACACAACAATAAATATTGGTAAATGTTGGTATTAATGCTAATAAGTATTAGTATAATGATATTAGTGGACTTTATTTTGCATGAAAAAGAAAATCCATTCATAAGAAGGGCATAATTTCTTCCTCTCCTCCACCCTGAGAAATAGATAGACATTTGAGGAAATTGAGTGTCTAAGAATTTGAGACTTAGTGGCACATAACTAGGAAACAGGGAATCTGGGATACAGCTCAGGAATTCTGACCCATCTGAGGGTCCTTGCATGACATCTTGCTGCATACGAATAAGGGAACAATAAATTCTTTGGGCTGTTGAGAAGAAAAGAGATATGTGTACCCCAAGATATGACTTGAGTTGTTGTTTTCTATACTTGTTTTTAGGTATAGAATATAAAGACACACAAAGTGCCATTATTGCTTTTACTTCATCAGTATTGGGGGATCTGCAAATTCGTTTGGACAGAACTTTCAGTTGAGTGGAGCTTTTCTCTGTTTTTATTAGGAGTGAGTCTGAGAGCTTCTCTGATAACATGGAGAACCGCTGCTCACTTCTGGGAAATAACCACAGCCCACACTCACGCCTGATAAGAAATCACCAGAGTAGTAACTTACTTTGAGCAAAAGTGTCATAAGGTAGCGACAAGGCTGGGAGCAGGAAGTGTGTGAGATGCATGCGTTTGAAACAAATTGACCCCAGCTTTAAAATCCAAGGACAGATATATGTTGGTATCAATAAGTGAAGAGAGAGAGAGAGAGAGAGAGAGAGAGAGAGAGAGAGCTGTATGCTGTGAGCAGAAAAGAAAGAGAGTGATAAATTAAACACATTCATAAGGCAAGTGGAGGAAATGATCAAAATAACCACCAAAGAACAGTAAAGTCTAAATCTAACTTTTTTTCCCCTTCCGGCGATATGTTGACATTGTTGAAAAACCTCACATCAGTACTTTATAAAACTGTAGGTCTCTTGGGTCGGGCAATAAAGAATCCTGGTAAAGGGCCTTCCAAAGAGCAGTGCTGTTGTGTGGGCGAGGAATGCAGGATGTCAGGAAAGGAAAGGAAGCTAAGGGTCCATGATGTAAGCAAGTGATGAGAGCCTGGTAATGTAAACGTGAGCATGTAATATCTCCACGCTACTCGTTCTTCATGTGCAAAACTGAACTAATTCAAAGCACCATTTTGAGGAATAAGGAGATCAATACCAAAATGCCTCAAAAATAGTGAGGGTTAAATGAACTGGAGCTATTATTCTTTCCACACATGCTTCCCTAACCGAGAGCATGGTTTAAATAAGGGAAATGATGACAGAATACCGTACAGGAGTAAAAAGATCTCCAAGTCTGGCAGGAAGGAGTGAATTGAAATCTGCCCAGCATGGCTTAGCTGGGGTACCTAGAGCAAAACCTGGCCTATTTTCTTCCAAAGCGCCTGCTACTCCCATTCTGCTTCTACAAAATGAGATGATCTGTAAGCCATTGAAAGGTGATGATAACCTTTGCTTTCAAGTTTCAGAGTTAAGCCTTAGTTCCTCTGTTCCAGTAGTTTAAATACACCCATCCCTCCTTCTCTTCCTGTGCTGGTCAGAGGCATGGGGTAGGCATGCTACAGAGCCCAGTGCAGGCCCCCTCTTGCGCCCCCCTCCCCCGCCAATGAACCCAGGACCAGGACTGCTTTTCCATTTCCCCATCACTGCTACAGCCTGCATCACGCCATCACCTGAGCTTAACTGAGCCCCTTCTCGTGAGGAAAGGCATCATACTTCAAGATGCAACAGTGTGTAGTAAAATTACTGTTTCAAAGCCAAGGCAGGAAACACAGTGAGAGAAGATGTGGGGCTTGCTGCAAAGGAATCTTTTTAGTTTTCTTGATCAAATTATAAGAATGATATGTGGGAGGAGAGAATATTCCAGTAAATATGGTATAGCGATGAGCGTCTGTAATATGAGCCTGGTGTTTCAAAGGAAAGTTCTTACATTTGTGGCCCCTGGGCAGAAATTTAACCCATCTTTACTCCACATTTCTCCCTCCCAGACTTGGCTGGAATCCCAGACAGAGGGCGGGTTTTTGTTTTGTTTTTTAACCCCTCCTCTGCCTTTCTCTTGTGGCTAGTGCTGCTGTCCGGCTAGCCTCTCTGTCCTGGTGCAGGACCCTAGGAGGCTAGCTAGCTCTAGCTAGCTCTAGGCAATAGCGAGGTGAGGAGCAAGCGTGCCTTCCAACCTTTGAACTAATCCAGCCAGTGTCAATACCAGACAGCGAGTTTCCTGGATAGCGCCTGGCTCCGTTTACTTAGCCTAAGAGTGTGAATTAAAGCCCGGGTGTTAATGACTATAGGCACTCGAGTCCCTGAGCTTCAGTCACACAGTAGAGCTGGGATCCCAGGGCAGAGACTTGCAAGAGCTGCAAATGTGGTCAGTGGAAATGAACTCTCAATTGAGCTCCGCGGCACGTGACTTCCTATTTCTGTAAGGTACTTCCAAGGGACTTCCTCTGTAAAATCAGCCCGAGTCCCCGGAGATTTCATTCAGTGCCGCAGCTAAGTTTTTACTTCCAACTCGGGACAGAAGTTTTCCCTGAGACTTAGTGTCAGTTTCTTTTCTTCCTCTTCGCCCTGCCTCTGCCAGCTTGCAAGGATCTGGTGGCTCCTGTTCGCGATCGGAAGCTGAATACCCTGGTGCAGATCTCTGTAATCCACCCCTCGGAGCAGGGACTGACAAGATACTCCAGCACGGAAATTGTGGAGGTGAGCATGCTGTGCGCCTGCATTCCTCGCCTGCATTCCTCTCTGTGTGTGTGTCTCTCTCTCAATCTCTCTCTGGATTTGAGCAAGCAGCTGAAATCAGTTAGCTCATGGCCTGTAGCTATGCTGTGTTACTATCCCCTGTCATTTAGGAAAGCATTCTTGAGGTCATTCAGCATGCCCTGGTAACTTCCCAGAATAAACAAATGAGGGAGGAATTTGCATTTTTCATAAAAGATCTTATTTTTAGTGTTATATATGTAAATTTAAATGAAATGAAAGTACTCAGAGAAATTTTAAACCTGTTAATTTTTTTTTGCCCTTTTCATTTTTCCTGTATTCCTCAGTCTATCTGTGGAAACTATATTCTCAGCTGTTTGTGACTGTCTTTTGAAAGGACAATATTTTTCAAAGAAAGGTCCATAATGAGTTTTAAAAACTGTAATGTTTCCAGGCAAAAGGTGCAAATATTACTCATCAGATGAGAGACTTCCTATTTACATTTATTGTTACTAATATAACATTCAATATGTGTTGAGAGGAAACTTGTTATTGTGTTGGATCAGACTCAAACGAGGAAGTGTTTCCCTTTTGATTATTTTGTTCTTATCACACATATTTCACAACATTGGTGGATGTGAGAGAACTTACTTGAACATCTGGGACTAAAGAAAGTGCGTTTTGAACTCCTTCAGCTTTGCCTGCCTTTCTTGGACTAGTGAGCCCTGACTGTTTAGAATGAGTTTCTCTGTAAGAAGTGACCTCAGGCCCCGCTGGCTCAGTGCTGACCTGCAGTCTTGATGCAGTTGGTGGAATAAATGATTCAGACTGAACTCCTCTCCTTTCTCTAATGGCAATGACCCAGGGCCTGCACACAGCCCGGAGTCTGCCCTGTGGAAACTTTGGCTTCCTATATGCTGGTATAATTTGTGGTGAATACTGTAATTGAACAAACAAAATATAACCTATTCTTTTAAAGAAAACTGGACTGCAATTGTAAAATGGTTCATTTATATGAAAAAAATGTCAAGTATTACTTCAACTTCATTATTTTTAAAATATTGCCAAAATATGAAAGAAATTATTTATTTTGACATACTTCAAATTTTTATATTTGATTCTATAGTTGTTTGGGGCTGTTTTATTCACTTCCTGTTCTAAAGTGTCTGACACAGTGAGGAACAAAAGTAGTACTTACTGAATAAAGAGAAGAAAGAATGAATGAGTAAATGAATTACTTGGGCTTTCAGAAACTCTAGCAAACATCTCAATAATATTCAGCAATACAGGGTGAGGCGAAAAGTAGGTTTACAGTTGTGAGTACACAAAACATAGTTTATTTTTGTATTATTATTTATTTAATTATTGTATTACTTTCCATATTAGCAACTGTGAACCTATGTGTGCCCCACCTGATATAGATATTTAAATATAGATATAAAATTTAATGTTGGATATCAGCTCTCTAAATATAAGTTCTGAGACACTGAGATATCCTGAGCACTGTATCCTGAGCTAGAAATTTCATAGGTCAAATCCATCATATTTAGTTTCTGTCGTTAATTTTCTAGTCTGAGGAAAACACACCCAGCAGAACATCTAAAAACAAATGGGCATTATCAGGGCATGGCTTTCCATTGAATCATTTCAGAAAGGAAATAAATGGACAGCATACGCTTCCCAAATGGTTCTTCATGAGAAAATGGCTTCATCTTAATTTGATGAGTCAATATCTTAGCTTATATGCCTAAATTACAGGTTATATCCATTGAATGTATTCTAAATGGACTGAACAGTTGACCCCAAAGAAGGGTTCTGCATATAATGAAAATAACATTGGTTTTCAAACTATTAGCAGCTCTGACAAGGAGGCAAGGCCATTTACTATCAACAGCTATATTAGTTCTTTGGGGCCTTGGGCCATATTGTTGCCTCTGAGCATTATTTTGTAATTCAGATCTTTATAGCACTATTTCCTAGAAAAACAAACACCCAGACACACTTTCTGTATTCTCATGTGTCACTGCATGCTGCCCGCTGCAGTTGCTGCTTTGTTGAATTAAAGTTGTCTGCCTGTGCTGTTACAGGGAACAAGAGACCCACTGTTTTTGACGGGTGTCACTTTCCCATCTGAGTATCCCATCTATGAGGAGACCAAAATAAAACTCACAGTCTATGATGTCAAGGATAAGTCTCATGATACCGTAAGTACTTGTACTGCTTTCTTTCTTTGGGAAAGAGAGTTGTGTTTTTCCAAACTATTAGTTTTGTGTGTGTGTGTCTGTGTGTGTGTGTGTGTGTGTGTGTGTATGTAGTTTTCCTTTTTTAATGTAATTGGCATTTTTTCAAATATGGTGTTTGTATTGTGTTGATGCTTGTTTTATGTTTATAGTTTGCTAGGGTTTTTTTTCCCCTCCAAATTCATTTGGCTTAACACCAAATTGGCAATTGGGTAAGAGCAAAAGCTTCCAGAACAGATTTTTCTCTTTTTCAGGAAGGCTGGCTTGATCACTTGGTTTATAATTTTGTTGTTGTTGTTTTAAGAAGTTTCTGAAGGTATAACACTGTGGGTAGAATGCTAGTGGAAGAAATGAAATCATGGCTTAAAACTGTCTTGATATTGTAATTACTCTAAAACGGATTGACAAAGTGTTCTACTTTTGCAATTTATTCTTGTACATAATGTATAGAGAGACATTCTCTCTGTATTTCCTGAAGTTATTCCTGGCACCGAAGCAAACAGAGAAAGCAATGCAAGCACTAGACAGAAGCTTTAATTGTCCTCTTTCCATGAAAGTCATATAAAGTCCCAATGATTATTTTGTCCTAGATTTCGTCAGTTTTCCTACCTGGTCTGACCTTTCCTCCACTTGAACCAGACCTCCTGGGTAGACAGTGAAGTGCCCAGGCAAAATTTCTAGAGGCCTTTCTTAAAATTTCTGGACTGGGGAGAATGCTATTGGGTAGGCATTGATTGATAATGGGGAATTTAAAATATGAGCCTTTTCCTTTAAGTCTCTCCCTTTAGAATGCATTTCAGTCTGTTTTCAAGGCAGGGGTCTTGATGGTCAACAGTGAAGCACAAACCAGGAGACACTTTGAAAGCAGGTGGGCCAGTGGGTTCCATGGGATTCTGGATGAAGCCCAGGGGAAACTTAACTTTGAACTCTGCCTTCACTTGGGCATTTTAATTGCTCCTCTCTTTTCTTTCTACTCTTTACCATAAAATATATAGCATAGATTGATGGTGGGGTATTTAATAGAGAAAAAATTCTATATTGAAGCAATTTCTGCTTATCTTAGTCCCAGAAAAGTTCATTTCTTTAAAGTTGCAGCAAAAATGTTCAATTAAATGCACAGCATGTATGTGAAATAGAAATAGTTGTGGTGGTCTGGTATGTCTATTATGAAGGCTAACTGTCTGGCTCCTGTTATGTTTACCAGCTTTGTGACGCTGGGAGAGTTCATTCTCAGTGCCTCTGTTTCCTCATTTATAATATTTACCTCATGGGGTTGTTGTAAGTGTTAAATAAGTTCATATAGGTAAATTATTTAGAAGACTTACAGATTAATAAGTTTAAGTCGCTGCTTTTATCGCTGTTATTGTTCTGGCTGCTGCCTCAAAATCCCTCATAAATAGTAAAACTCAAATAAGGGAATATTATCTAAAATCTGTTTTTTATAGTAGTTTTTCTTAAGTGTCATTATATTATTTCTGACTTCCTTAAAGAAGAGGAGAAAGAGAAAATACTTTGCAACACAAAATTAGGGTTAAAACTGGCAATTAAAAATGTTTTGTTTGGCATTTTATTTTTTTCTTTCTATTTTTCTTGACTTTTGAGGCCATCTGTGGAAAAGGAATGGACTGATCTAGACCAGGTTTGATAGACTATGCACAAGGCCATGTGCAGATCGATGGCTGTCCCTTTTTTAATTTTTGCCTTCTGCCAGAGAACAGAGAAATGAAGGGACTGGGGGAAAATCATAAAGTTGGGAAGGGAGAGAGAGATGGTTCACATGGGTGGCAGGAGGAGGTGATATCACTGAGCAGAGGAGTAATAAGCAGAGAAATGATCAGGATGAGAGGGAAAGCAAAGCAGTAACCATGCTGTTTTATGTTCTTCCAAGCACATGATCAGATTCAACCTTCCCTACAGACCCTAGGCACAGACAGGATTGAGGCTATGGAAGGGACAAGGGTATAGAAATGCTATGCTACAGGAATGAAATGTTGCCCCTAAACTCTTGGGCTTGATAAGTTTTCAGAAATATCAGCTTTAGAAATATTAAACACCAAAAGTGTTTCTATCTCCTTCAATCTCCCTCATTTACAGTGTGCAGTATGTTACTGCTTTAGGGATAAATAATTAGCTTACTCATTAATTATGCTCTGAATTGCCTTCTATTTCTGGAAACTAATTCTTTAGGGTCTTTTAGAGACTTTCTTCCTTGATCAGAGGTATTATCACATAAGAGTAGTGGATGAACTGGAATCCCTGCTGGGAAATAAGACTTGTGAAACTTGAACATGCTTGAGAAGTGCAGCCAGCTTTCACTTACCAAGTGCTGTTAATTAAGGCATAGCCTCTTCCTTAAAATAACTAACAATTAGCTATGGTGATGGAAGTGTAAATAGGAACACAGTTCATGAATTTGCTAATAGTCCCCATGGACATAGACTTTTCATCCTGGCCTTTTTCTTTCATTTCTGAAGTTTTTCTTTGAGGTAGGAATGGGGTGGGGAAGGAGGAGGCAGGAAGTGTGTTTAAAGTACAGTTTATGATTATGAATACTTAATAACCTAAGTATTTTAAGATCATAATACTCTTAAGGCTTAAGAAGTGAGATTATGCATATTTATGTGTTTTGGGAAATTAATGAATTGTGTGCATGTATTTAAAAGTAGCTTTAATATTTGCTCCTAGTAACCATTGATCATATTAGGCTAACCCAGGACAATGAAGTCTATTTATTGGCTGAGTTCTAGTTAGTTGAGTCTGGTGATTAAGTTGCTTTTATTTCCCTCTTGAGTTTATGGTTATTTGGAGTTAAGCAGTCAAATAAATTTGTTACTTTGTCATTTCATATTCATTTACAGAAGTATTCATATATCTTCTTAAAGAAAAATGATAAGTTATCATCTGTGCCTTCAATACAGCCATTATCAAACTAGTTGTTGTTCTTGTACTCCTCTACACAACTGGACCTGAGATTGATTATTTTACTAAGGTTAGTAGAAATGCAATTAATCATTGTAACAAATGAGATGGGTCTAACTGTTGAATCAGAACGGCTATTGTTTCCTCCTACTCCATCTTTCAGCCTCCCCATTCATTGCAGTATGGGGAGGTGAAATACGGGGTATTCTCATAGGGTCATTATGAGAATTAGAGTGGCTTATTATTTTCCTCACCAGGAGGAAATTATCTGTTTTCTAAAAATGGGCTAATCAAACATCCAGCTGTTTGGTGGGGACTTGAACTTTAAAGCTTGACATTAGAGGCCAGTGATAGAATATGAGAGCCCCCGTTCTCATGATGAAGTCGATGCCTGCTGGATATATGCCGGTTGTATGCTCTATTTTAAAGCTCCTGGAAACTGAAAAAGCACAGGCAGGAGTGTTTTCAGCCCATCATTTACAGTGCTCAGCCCTAGGGACTCAAGTGGGTCTTTCATAAGTTACAGAAAAAAATCTCAGAGGAAGGAGAAGTTCTTAGAGGAAAAGAACATCACCATCAAAGTTTCTCTCTTTTCCCCTTCTTGCCATGCAGTGATATTTTGGAAGGTAGTGAGCAGGGCTGTTACAACACCCAGGTTAGCACAGCCATCGATCTGCAAAGCATGATTAGGTTACAGACTTGTTTTGCCTATGGTAGAAATTGGAATTTCTCATGCATTCTTCAGGAGTGCGCATTGCTCCATTTCTTTTGCTGTTGGGGTGAATCTATCTCCAACTTGTTAGATGTTCAGCTTATAGGACAGAGTTCCATGTCCAGTAGACACGGAACATTTCTCAGGGGAGGATATATGTCTTAAGACACTTCTTACTATCATTTACTAACATACCGCCCCGCAAATCTGGTCATTCGGAAAATGTGCACCCATCAAGATTGGATGTAAATTTATTGCATTGTGTGTTCTATGCCCAAAGAAATTCTAGTACAATTCTCTACACAGAAGTGTCCAGTTCACTTTTATGGAAAATAAAATCATTTACATTTAGTACACTTTGACTTGGCTTGATTTTCTACATTGACTTCTTACAACTTTAAGACTGCTGAAATGCAGATTCTGTGAGCTGGCTGGCCTTCTTCTCTACCTAGAATATATGATGCATTGGGTAAGGAAAATGAAGTTGAGATTACCGATTAATAGGTACATACAAAGGACTCTGTTTAATAGGTTATGTATACTTTCTTCTTTAGTCTCCATAACAATTCTTTGAGGGAAGTATCATGTTGATCTTTAAAGAGAAGAAATTGGGATTCTGAAAACTTCAGTAGGCAAGTCAAAGACCTTTATTTTTTCCAGGCTGTGCTGTGGTACATATATTGTTTATAGGATTTCCCCCATTTTCACCCCAACAGTATGGGATTTTCATTTCAACTGACACTTTTAAAGCATTCTTGATTTATAGCTTAAAAACTGATTAAATGAAAAAAGTCAGTGTTCAACTATAGGAAAAACACTCATGTCCAAAATTCTGAAGCACTGTTATTAGCATGTAACTAATCGCTGATATCTGAATAAATTTTATAATGAAGTGGACATCGACTGTTCATGAAAAATAGCTGTTGTCACCTGTTATGAAATGGCTAAGTTTAGGTCTTAAACTTTTGTTTTTGCGCCCCCTGACCTCGTTTCTTCCTTTTTTTTATGTGTACCTCGTGGTCCTCTCAACCTATTCATTCACTCAGCCTTTGCCTGTTGGAGTGCTCCTGTCCGTATGGTGACCCAGTCTGCAAGGGGAGTTACGATTTCATTTAGAAGTGGCTCAGGGTTCTAAAACGTTGCTGCCCTTCCTAAATAACTTCACTTTGATATTTACTGAGAGCATATTTATATTTTATTGAGGTATAATTTACATACGCTAAAACAGACAGCTCTTGGGCAAGGTCTAGAACATTGCCATCATTCCAGAAAGTTCCCTTGTAACTCTTCCCAGTCAATTGCCACCCCACACACCCAGGGGCAACCACTTTCTCATAAATACCAACATAGATTTGTTTTGCTTGTTGAAATGTATGTGAATGGAATCATATTATGTGCTTTCTTGTATCTGGTGTCTTTTTCTCAACATGATACATTATGTTTGAGATACATTCATGTTGCTGAGTAACTCAGTAGTGTGATATTTAATTTTTTTTTAAATTACTGCACCGTATTTGGTTGTAGTGATATACCACAGTAATATTCATTCTCTTTTTTATAGACATTTAATCGCTTCCAGTTTTTGACAACAATGAATAAAGTGTTGATGAACATTTGAGTACAAGCATTTGTGTGGATATTTTGTTTTATTTTGGAGGTAAACATTGAAGAGTTAAAATTGATAGGTTATAGGGAAGATACATGTTTAACGTTTCTAGAAACTGTCAAACTGTTCTTCACAATTATTGTATGACTTTATTTTCCAGTTCCTCCACCAATAATGATATTGTTAGTCTTTGTTATTTAGTATTCCAGTGGGTGTAAAGTGGTATCTCATCATGGTCTCAATTTGCATTTTCATCAGGACTGATTATATTGAGCACCTTTTCTTGTACCTTTGGCTATTCATCTATCTTTTTTAAATAAAGTGTCCAAGTCTTTTGTTTATTTTCTTAAAGTTTTCTTTTTATTGTTGATTTCTAATAATTTATATATGTGGATATAAGTGCTTTTGTTGAATATATGTTTTGCAGGTTGTTTTTAGTTTTAGTCTTGCCTTATAATTTCCTTAATGATATATTTTATTGATTAGATTTTTTAAATTGTAATTAATTCAGCTTATAGATTTTTTCATTCATACTTAGTGCTTTCTGTGCCCTAAGAAATCTTTCTACCTCTGGCCATTAGAATATTCTCCAGCGTCTTCCTTCAAAGTATTTTGTAGTTCTAACATTTATAATCTATATAATAAAAGCCTAAGCGACTGTTACAGTGGAATGACCAGAACGACTGGTTGCTATGATGTGCTCAACACAGGAGCTGCCCCTGGTGGTCAGTGTGCTCCCACAGGGGGAGCGCCATTCAGCCAAAAGCCAGGCTCACGGCTGGTGAGCACAGTGGTGGTGGCGGGAGCCTCTCCTGCCTCCACAGCAGAACTAAGGAGCAGTAAGCTGAGTGGTAAGGAGCAGCAAGCAGGTGGGCAGTAAGGAGCAAGGGGTCCCAGACTGCGAGAGGGTGCAGGCCAGACTGAGCCCCCATGCCCCAGTGCATGAATTTCATGCACCGGGCCTCTAGTCTATAATAATAAAAGCATAATATGCTAATTAGACTGGATGTCCTTCTGAATGAAGCCAGGGCTGCAGCTGTGGGATTGAGGCAGCCCCGTGGCTGTGAGGGAGGGACCCAGGCAGCTGCCATGGCTGCAAAGGCCTACTCTTGTACAAATTTCGTGCATCGGGCCTCTAGTTAGATATAAGATCTATCTCAAATTAGTTTTTGTGATAGGAATTAAGTAGGGATCAAAGTTATTTTTCCCTATGTAGATAACTAGTTATTATAACACTACTTGTTAAAAAATACTTTTGCTTCCACTGAATTTAATTGCTACCTTGATTGGAAAGTCAATTGTCTACTGATAGATGTAGGTCTATTTCTGGATGTTCTGTTCTGTCCCATTGATCTGTTTGTCTAACTTTGTGACAATAACATGATTATTTTTGCTTTATAGTAAGTCCCAAAATCAGATAACATAAGTCCTCTATCTTTGCCAGCTTTGTTCTTTTCATCAAGGTGTTTGGTTCTTTTGTTTGTTTTTGTTTTGCCTATTCTAGACGCTTTGTCTTTGCTTATAAATTTTTGAATAAATTGTCAGTTTCTTCAAAAAGCCTGTTGGAATTTTTTATTAGAATTATGTTGAATCTATAGATCAATTTGGAAAGAATGGACATATTAACAATATGTAATTTGTTGATCTGTAAATATGGTGGATATATAAAATTTTATTTATTTAGATCTTTACATTTTACCAGCAATATATTTGTGTTCAGATCATTTGTGTGTGGTCATAATATTCTTCTAGACCAGTGGTCGGCAAACTGCCGCTCGCGAGCCACATGCGGTTCTTTGGCCCCTTGAGTGTGGCTCTTCCACAAAATACCACGTGCAGGCGTGCATGTACAGTGCGATTGAAACTTCGTGGCCCATGCACAGAAGTCGGTATTTTGTGGAAGAGCCACACTCAAGGGACCAAAGAGCCGCATGTGGCTCGCGAGCAGCAGTTTGCCGACCACTGTGACTTATTTCTACATGTATTTTAGTTTTTTATGCTATCGTGCAAGATAATTTTTAAAACATGTTTTTCAATACTTGTTTACTAATAGGTAGAAATACAATTTTTAATATTTACCTTGTATCCTGCTGTATTATGTCCTAAAGGATTTTGTTGGATTACATAGGATTTTGTAAACATACAAGCATGTTATCTGTGAATAATGAAAGATTTATGTTTCCTTTTCCAGCCATTGTGCATTTTATCTTTCCTTATTGCACTGGCTCAGTGCAATAGAACTTTCAGGGCAATATTCATAGAAGTGGGAACAGTGGAAATCCTGGCTTTGTTCCCAAACTTAAGAGAAAAGTGTTTAATATTTCAACTTAAAGTGTGACCTTAACTCTAGGTTTTTCATGGATGCCTTTTATCAGCTGGAGAAATTTCCTTCAATTCCCGATTTTCTGTGAGTTTTTATCATGAATGATTTTTAATTTAGTCAATTTTGTGTATGTATTGAGATGCTTAAATGTTTCTACTATTTATTCTATTAATATAGTGAATTATATTAACTCCATTTTTATATGTTAAACCAAACTCAGATTCCTGGGGCAATGTTTTCAACTCACAGTTTGCCCCTTCTCTCTTCCGCGCTCCAGCTTAGTGCATGGGCAAACCAAGCTCTGCTCTCCTGCCCTAGCACTGGAGAAAGCCCTGTGCAGCTGAGTGGTGACTCTCCGCTCTCCCGCACATCGAAATACCCTCCTTCATGGTGTTGAAGTCTGGTGAGAAAGGGTAGGTGGATGGGTGAGACTCATGCTGTGGCTGAGGCTCCTCAGGATTCAGACCTCTCATGCTAGGTCACATGTACTCATGTGAAGGTCATTCCAAGTCCAGCTGGTTTCTATGGAGAGCCCTCTTCTTCCTGCAGCTCAGCCAGGAATACCAGCCATAGGCACTTCTTCCTCTAGGACGAGTCTGTCACTCCCTGGACTTTATTTCATTTTGGTTTATTGACACCCTCAGTTTTCTGAAGGGCTTAACAAAAGTGTTGGTAGTGTATCTGACTTCTCAGTATTACAATGGGCAAAAATGCTGCTACATATTTAAGTTCATCCCTCTAGCATTTATGCTGCCCTCTATAAATTTGCATTTCTATCTCTTTTAGTTCCCCTTGTCTGTAGTTTGCATATCAAGTGCATTACACTCTATGCTGCTCTTGACATAATTTTTTCCTTTTCTAGTGTGTTCCTCCTGTTGTCTCTTTGTGCCACTGTCGTGGGCACTCACACAGTTCTTGTTCTGTATCAACTATTCAGGGCTTTTGTTAGTTTCTTCTTTTTGTTTGGGCTCCCACAGTAGAGGGAAGGGTAGTCATGGATACCTCTTCACTTCCCCCAAGAAAATGATGCTGTTTGCATGGAGAAAGACTGGCTCTTTCACAGTGAAATAACAAGGTGAATTTACTTGTAGAAGCAAAACAAGTTTCCTACAAAAATAATTTTTTGGCAATAGCAGAACAGCTGCTTGACTGTGAAGTGGCCACGTCTTTCATTCCTGGAGATCAGCAGAAGTGTAGTTTAGTATATTCACCTTTCAGTGTCTACAGATGTATGAGCTATAGAAAAAATTGTTTAACCTAGTTTCAAAAAGACAAACAATAATATCTACAATTAATTTGCTTTTCTCCAATTAAAGTAGAAACAATTAGGGAAGGCCATTTCCCATTCTCGTTTCCAGGCTGACAACTTTATTAATGTTAATCACAAACATAGAGACGCCTAATCAGACTGTGTTTCCTAATAGAAGGCTGGGCTCTTTTTATTCCTCTCAGCCCTAACTCCAGCAAACACACAGGATGACTGTTAATTTTTTGCTCTCTTTAAGTTTTTGAGCAATGAGCACTTTTATTTTGAAGCATCATGAGATATCATCAAGAAGAGTGGTTGGGGGAGTTGCAGGGCGATTCTAGTTTGAGCCTGTTGAGTCCACAGATTGAAATTTAGTGATATCAGCATAAATCTAATTTGATGGGTGTCTGTCCAGAAGTTTTAGAAGCTCTCTGAACCCTCATCATAAAGGAGCAGACATTTAGGAAGTTAGGTTTGACCCAGAAATACAGCCTAGGTGGGGAGCAGTTATGCTGTCAGGGAGCTTTTGTGGGCATTGTGCTAGAAATCTATATGAATCATTGGTACATAAACAATATACCCTGAAATAGTAGGGGGAGAAATAGAAAGCTTCCCCAGTTCATTTTCTGAAGGCTAGGTAAGTTTAATACCAAATTCTGATGAGTGTTTTAAAAAATATATACCCAAATTTCAATTAAAACCTAGGTACAAAAATTACATATAGTATTCAGATTCAGAATTCATCTATGTGGAAAAAGCAAAACATGCTCTGACCATGTAGAGTTCATTTCAGGAAAGCAATATGGTTCATATAAGTACATGTATCAATATAATCCATTTTATTAATAACTGAAGGAGAAAACTTATTTCATTATGTCATTACATGCCAAAGAGGCATTTAATAAATCTAGTTGCCATGTATCTAATATAAAATAGGTAGTATTATAGGAATATAATAAAAATTTGTCCTAATAAGATAATATAAATGTTCTGAACAATGACATTCTAAAATCATTTCAACTAACCACCAAACTAATCACTATCATTATTATTATTCAACATTTTCTTGGAGGCTATAGAAAATACAGTGGGAAAATTATATTACTTATATAAAATTTGAAAGGCAAGAAACAAAACTATTTCTCTAAAATATCTAGAAAGCCTAAGAGACCAAATAAGATAATTTGGTAAGTTGGTTGGTTACAAGATAAATATAGTTAAAAATCAATAACTTCTCTCTTTTATAGCAAAAATTACATAGAAAAGTATAAAATCTTATTGGAAAATATAAAATAATATCTTTACAAATGGGAAAACATACTTGTGTTGGAAGAAAAGACTATCATAAAATAGAAATTATCCCAAATTAAATTTATAATTTTAATATAATTCCAAATAAAATGTCAAAGGTATTTTTATTGGGTATTGGATAAAAGTGATCTTAAAGTTTATTTCTAAAAGTCAAATCTAAGAATAGGAAAGGACATTTTAAAAACTAATGATTAAGACCCTCAGGCATAAAAATATCAAAATATAACATAAAGCCAACTGTAATCAAATCTACATGGTTTGATCATAGGAATGGACAAATAGAAGTAAGGTTGAATATCAAATCCAGAAGCAGATGCCAGAATACACTATAATTAACTCTATGATTTAGACGATTTTAACTCAGCGGGTATAGAATTGATTATTTAACATAAAAAAAGTGATGGTTAAATGACTATCGATCTGGAAGAAAATAATATTACAGTCTCATTTCATTTCACTTATAAAAATAAATTTCAAGTGGATTAATTAAGTGTATAGACTAAATTACATTAAAGCTCTTGTAAAAAAATGGAAGAGACTATATCTCAGGGGTTCTCAACCTGTGAGTCGTGACCCCTGAAAATATATCCTGCATATCAGATATTTACATTACCATTCATAACAGTAGCAAAATTACAGTTATGAAGTAGCAATGAAAATAATTTTATGGTTGGGGGTCACCACAACATGAGGAACTGTATTAAAGGGTTGCGGCATTAGGAAGGTTGAGAACCACTGACAGGGGAAGGCTGGCATTTGATTATATGGAAATCTACACATTTTATTTATTTATTTTAATTGTCCAAGTTTATTGTGATATGTATTGCAGACATCTAAAAATATTATCTAAAGTATAAACAAAGCAAAAAAATTGTGGATGCAATTAAATTGCAGATCTTCCTTATATTGTTAACTAATATTTTTTCTTTTTTATTGTTTAAAGTATTACATATGTCTCCTTTTCCCCTTATGGACCCCTCCCCGGCCACTCCCACCTCCCCAGGACAAGCC
Source organism: Myotis lucifugus (assembly GCF_000147115.1). Classification (NCBI taxonomy): domain Eukaryota; kingdom Metazoa; phylum Chordata; class Mammalia; order Chiroptera; family Vespertilionidae; genus Myotis; species Myotis lucifugus. The sequence goes on along the minus strand of NW_005871049.1, from coordinate 14,021,614 downwards.
TCCACCACCCCAGTGTTCCTGTCCATTGGTTATGCTAATTTGCGTACAAGTCCTTTGGTTGATCTCTTACACACATACCCAACCCCTTACCCCGAAGCCCTCCCCTGCCTTCCCTCTGAGGTTTGAAGGTCTGTTCAATGCTTCTCTGTCTCTGGATCTATTTTATATTCCACAAATGAGTGAGATCATGTGATATTTATCTTTCTCCATCTGGCTTATTTCGCTTAGCATAATGCTCTCCAGGTGAAATCCACACATTCTAGATGAGCATACATGGTCTAAACAGAAGAGAAAAGGTAGATGTGAAAAATAATATGCAAGTTGGAGGCTGTGGATTAATTTCTATAATATTTAAAGAGTTCTTCTGAGTTCAGAAGAAGGGTAGAAAATTGAGCAAAGTATTGGAATCTAAGTATTTTAATGAAAGTACTGATGTTATACAGGGGGCTGCTGTCAGCAGTCCTGGAAGGAAGGGAACTGCCAGGAACAAGTGACAGCCTGGAGGGGTGGGGCAGGGAGGGGCTTCGGTGCCTAGGGCAGTGATGGCAAACCTATGGCACGCGTGTCAGAGGTGACACGCAAACTCATTTTTTTTGTTGATTTTTCTTTGTTAAATGGCATTTAAATATATAAAATAAATATCAAAAATATAAGTCTTTGTTTTACTATGGTTGCAAATATCAAAAAATTTCTATATGTGACACGGCACCAGAGTTAAGTTAGGGTTTTTCAAAATGCTGACACGCGGAGCTCAAAAGGTTCGCCATCACTGGCCTAGGGAGATGTGAGGGACCTGCTGTCAGGGATCATCTGTAGGGAATGAAGGCAGCTGCTGAAAACATCACCCAGAGCAGAAGAGGAAGAAAATGGCAATCATTTGCAAAACTTGATGAAACCCATGGGAACTCCCCAAAATAACGAGGGAAACTCTCAGTGGACTCTAGGATCTGCAGTCTCAAGTGAAGTGGGAGCGTCTTGTGGGTGTTCATGTCAGGGCTGTTCGTGTCAGGAAGCTGGGTAATAAAATCATGCTTCACAGTCCATGTGGAAGCATCCGTCTCTTTACCTGCTAACACCAATCAGGTGATCTGAGAACTGACTGCTGAGATTTGTGATGTCTAACTTGGACCCTGAACTGAGAGGGATTTCTGCTTGACCTTACTTCTCTCCACTCTGGGATATTTACCTCATTCTCAGAGTTTTCCAGCATTTCCCACGTGGTTACCAGTTGTCCAGTGGCTTAAGCCGGTAGCGCCTGACTGACCAGCTCTGTCTGGCTCCCACAGCCGTGTTCTTGGCACAGCTGCAAGTGCAGGTGGAGGGTAGTGAGCGCCATGCTATCCGGCGGGGGTCATCTGAAGCAGACCCCGTGGGCACCGAGGACATGTGCCTTGCGTTGGCTTCCCATCCCCTCTCGGTTTTGCACAGCTGACATGTCAGGTGTTGCCAAAACATTTCTCTGATCAGAAAGGAGCAGAAACCAGTGATTTAAAAGGTTAGTCTGCTGCAGCTCGGAATAGCTTTTAATGACCCTAAGTTTATATACGCTGCTGCACAGCGGGAACAATGGGAACTTCTACAGAAACATAGACTTCCCTTAGACTCGTTTGAGTGGATGATAACCACAGCTAGGTTCGGGCTGGTATTTAAATGTACATGAAAATTATTTTTAAACTTACTGAGAAAAGTCGTGTGTGCCAAGGCAGAGAATGATGTCACACTGAAAAATGTTAAGGGATGTCTGTTTCCACATGGCCAAGATTTTCTCTGCATGTTGCCAGAGCCAGGTTACTTAGGTTCCCTGGCATTAAGTCAAGCTGTCTTTTAGGAGGTAATCACTGAGGATGAGCTAAGTGCTGAGGTGGCGGCTGTCCTAAGGAGCTGAGTGTGTGAAGTCACAAACACATTGTTCTTTCACTCAAACTCGGGGAATGGTTTTTAACGGCAGGAGAGAAAGCAGCTTCTATAGAGAAAGACACTATAGAGAGATTCCGTTTAATCAGATATGGGGTCATAAGGATGTTTACAATTTTAAAGAAGATGCTAATACTTTTTAAACTGCTATTTGGGTTTTTTGAAAAGGGCACTGAGAGTCATAATAGTGTTTTGGGAGGGGGGAAAAGCAGTTTCTCCAGACGATATTAATTGGCTAGGACTCCAAAATAAACAAGGAGTCCCCCACCTCCTCAAAACCAGCCCGCCCCCCTTCAGTGAATGTGAAGCATATGGTGCCGCTTCCCGCACTGGCTTGGCAATTCCTGAATTGAAGTTGAGGCGTAGTGACCTGTGCAGGGCAGCTCGCTCTGGCCTCAGAGCAGCAAAGGGCCTGCGGCCACTTATTAGAAGCTGAACTCATGTGCTTACGTATTCACATAGGCGCACAGCTTTACCTATGAGTATGCACACTGAGCAATATTTACAAATGTGTGTATATATGTACATTAAGTAAGGCTTTAAACTTTAAATGCCAGGATCAGCTTCATTGTTGCGCCCCAAAGCCAAAAAATATCCTCCAGGCAGTGTTAATCTTCACAGACATTTCCTTTTCTCTGTGAAGTGTGGGCTTAAAGGCAGAAGCACGTCCTTCAGATTCTGTTTTCTTGCCTTTCCCATTCTGCGTTCCCCAGCACGCATCTGGAACAATAATAAGTGGCTTTCCTTTGGTCCTAGTTTCTTTGACTTTGAACTTGCAACCTGAATATGAATCTGAGAAAAGACACTACAAAACTGGAGATCAACTGTTACAATAGACCATATGAGGCATTTGAAAACTCATCCAGCGGATGTAAGAACGGGGCTTCTGAATGCCATTGTGGGAAAATCAGGTACATATAGTGATGGAAACAGCAAGGGCATTTCCAAACTCTGAATCAAGGATACAACTCTTTGCCCCTACAAGGGTTCTTTCTCAACCGCGATGCCACACTGAGAAATAAGAACATAGCCAAAAGCTTGACTCTCAGATCTGTTACTTGGGTGTGTGGCTTTAAACAAGTCACCCTTTTTGGGTCTCTGTTTCCCCAGTTCTAAAATAGAGACCCTAATACCTGCTGTCTACTACTGGAGGAAGGACAGCAGGCTAACACCTGTAACAGTGCTTTGGAAACTAGAAATGCAGGTGTCTGCATTATTTCCTGCAGATTTTATTCTTGGACTCAGGACTTTCTTTGCTGCGTGGTACTGCTGTGTTTCCAAGAGAAGGATTATTGATTTCACGGTATCAGATTCCACAAGGTTGACCATATTTCCAGCGAATTGATCAGTCCAGATATCTCATCTTTGTTCTTGTCAGGTGGTTTGTGGCTGGCTGCAGAGCCTATACTAGTGCTCCAGAGATGTTACTGATTAACATATGAACAGCAATGAATAAGAAGCTATTTTCTCTGTTTTTATTTTAATATTTTGTTAATTTTATCCTTTGTGTTCTGATACTCCAGCATTCATTTCCTGAGTATTTCTTTCTTAATGGAGAGAAAAAGAACTGAAAAAGATGATGACTGCAAAGGCCTGTCCACAGTTTCCATTGTACTAGTCATTTCACTGCCTGATTTTCATCTTCTGACTTGGGTTCAGATAGCAGGCCTGTCTTCTGAAGCCACACATGACAGAGAATAAGAGAGGTAAATAACCCTCTCTTTTAAGATTCACTTTTCAGATAGCACTTTTTCCTGATGGGCTGATCAGCAAATTACCCTGTCCTTCTGCCAAATTCTTCCAATTCTGAGTCATCATCCAGTTTGATTTCTGAGATGTCATTCAAACTGCTGCAAGCAAAAGGCTTTTGTCGGGTTCTTTGGCCTTGCTTATAGCAGAAAGCAAAACCAGTGAATAAAGAATTCTTGTCCACCCTCCTTATTGTCTTCACTTTCTTTCTAAGGACACTTGTTAGACAGGAGATGAGCAGACTGTGTCTTCTCTAGCCCAACCTTAAGGAATTCCTGAATGCCCAGCTATTTGAGCTTGTTTGAAGGAACTTCTAAGATCACGGGCAACTAAAACTTGTCAAAAAAAACCTCCACAACACATTTATTTTTTTTCTATGCAGAAAATGATTTAACCATTTAGACTTTCAGAAACACCAAGCTAAATTAGAATTAAAAAAAGCCTTAAGTGTTTCAAGAAAAACATCAAACCAGTGTACGAGTGTTGTTGCTGGATGGCAAAGTATCTTTAAGTGAGTAAGAGGATTACCTTACCTTATAGTTATATACATCACCCTTTACAGAAGTGCTAATTGTATTTGGGATATCACAGGAAACAAAGAACAAATAAATAACATAAAACTTCAGTAATTAAAAGAATTTGTATATACAAGACCACATTTGATCTTCATAGGGTGCCTGTTGTGTCACAGAGCTAGAAAGTAAATTTAAATAATTTGCTATAGGTCATATTGAAATATTGACCAGAATCTAATTCTTCTGATATTGAATCCCACTGCACAGGTTTCTCAGGGGCAGTATTTTGGTTCCTAACTTTATTAATAATTTCAGTTTTATTATGACTTTCAATCAAACCAATGTTGAAGATAACCACACTTGTAAATATAGTCAAGTTGGCCTTCAGTAAGGAAAAGAGGAGGAGTTTACTTTTTGAAGGCTCTGTGAATACCTAGGAGTAACTAACTTCCTTAGTGCATCTTGCTCCTGGGGTCAGAGTATCTGTGTATAGGACAGCCGTGGGCAAACTACGGCCCGCGGGCTGGATCCGGCCCGTTTGAAATGAATAAAACTAAAAAAAAAAGACCGTACCCTTTTATGTAATGATGTTTACTTTGAATTTATATTAGTTCACACAAACACTCCATCCATGCTTTTGTTCCGGCCCTCTAGTCCAGTTTAAGAACCCATTGTGGCCCTCGAGTCAAAAAGTTTGCCCACCCCTGGTATAGGACCTAAAATGCCCTGACAGCCTTTTGATTTTGATAAGCCTACCTTAGCTTCCTGTGTAATAGCTGTGACAATTATATATTGTACTAGAGGCCCAGTGCATGAAAATTCATGCACTGGAAGGGGGGGTCCCTCAGCCTGGCCTGCCCCCTTTCACAGTCTGGGAGCCCTCAGGGGCAGGAGGCCACCCGGCAATCAGGACACCTCTGCTGCAGCCACTGCTGGAAGCGCAAGCCTCAGCCAGCCCTGGTTACCTGCACCTCGGGTGGCCCTGGGCATCTGGGGGACTGAGGGGACTAGGGACTCCAGAGGCAGGCGTGCGGGGCTTGCCTGGCCTTGCCACACGCCTGCTGCCCTGGCGGGGCTGAGGGGACTGGGTGCTGCCATCTTGTGGCTGTGGGCACCACCATATTTGAGGGCGTGGCAGTCAATTAGCATATTCCCTCCTTATTGGCTGTGGGCGCCTCCATCTTTGAGGGCGGGGCAGTCAGTTAGCATATTCCCTCCTTATTGGCTGTGGGCACCACCATCTTTGCGATGGCATGAGGGTCAATTAGCATATTCCCTCTTTATTAAATAGGATTGTTTGGTACCTGTCTCAGGTTAGCTGAGTTATATACAGCATATGAGACTTCAGTATCAATGAACTGACCTTCAGGAGCTATGTGGTCAAGTCATCATGATATCCCAGAATGCTGATCAAGATAAAAATATTTAAGGGAGGAGAAGAACTATGTTTTTTAATGCTATTTCTTCTAATTGGAAGGTCCTAGAGATTATTTGCTATACCATGTTTAGTCATGTCACAAATTATTAATTCACTTAAATGTCTGTATACTTATTCGGTAAATGTTGCATGTATTAACAAAACATAAATAGATGAGAAATACACAGCCTTTATGCCAATTTGATTTTTGATATGATAAATTTAACATGTAGGTGGGATATCTATGTGGAAATATCTATGCAGTCATTTGGAGATAGGTGCATGGAATTAAGGGAAAGTGACAAGATTTATATTGTCTAGAAACCACTGTCAAACAGTAGCCTAAATAATTAGTTTTTATTTCTCCTACTTAGCTATTCCTGCTGTTCTTAATATTATTATGATGATGATCATATTTATATTTTAATATCATAATTAACTTTGGAAAAAAGTTTTATTTTATTTTTTGTTTGCTTTAACAATAACTGCAGAAAGACTCCCATTGGGTATATGATAAAAGATAGTATTTTCTAAATGAATCTTTACCTTACATATTTATATTTAAATATGTTTTATTTATATTTTTAATAAGAAATCATCATCAGCCTTATTATAAAAACAGCAATCCCTTACTTAATAGCACTAATCTGTATCACACATTGTTCTCTAGGCTTTACATATTTGCTCATTTAATCTTCACAAAATACGAAGAGACAGGTACTATTAGTATCATCTCCATTTTCCAGATGAGAAAACTGAGGCACAGAAAGATAAGAAAGTCCTAAGTAGAAGTGCTTGGACATGAACCAGGATGCTTCGCTCCAGAGAGTTGGCACTCTTCTTAAACGCTACATTTTAAATGACCATAAATAACATGGTAAATAATATTTACTGCCTATTACCTTTTACCACAAGGGTGTTTTTACTTGTAAATCTTTAGGTCTCAAAGGGAGCGATTCTAACAATTTTAGTAAGATGTATCTTTTCTCTAAGTATTTGAGATTTATGATCTTAGGTTTTCAGCACCTGAAAAGGTCAAACGTTGTTACTCTATTCATCTTCTCCAACACTTTCCGCTTTATGAAAGGGCACCAATCCATTCAATATAGATGCAAAAATAGAATTTATGACACATGTAGGTCTTGCCTCTTCCATCAGAGCTCTTTCCTCTAAGTTGCATAACACAGAGTCATATTTTCCAAATGGGAATTGTTAGAGCCTGTGGCTGTTTGAGAGTGATCCTGTTTTCGTGGGGGTGGGGGGCAGGGGGTGGAGAAATAATTTCTTTTACGTAAAACCCCCTATATTTCAAGTTCAGAAGAGAAGTGCACTGCATTTCCCTGTATTTTATTTATCTATAGGCAGATACAGAGGCTAACATCTGGTACAGGGCTGAGATAGAGGAAGAATCTCTTCAGCCATCATGTGACACACTCTGTGGTGACGTCACGGCGGCAGGAATGAGTGTAATACAGTAACTGTGTTCACTTCCAGTGCTAGAAAACGGATCTAGGAATGAAAGGATGTCATCTGCCTTATTTATTGTCCTTGGGGATGTCTCAAGTTGCTCAGTCAGAGGCACACATTCCCACTGTCAGAAGTCAGACTGGAAATGAAGGAGGGACTTGGGGAGGGAAATTTGCCCACCACTGAAATGCCTTCCAAACCTCTCTACACTTACAGAACCAAATCCAAGTGATATTTGATGCCTTTATTATATTTTTTAACTTTCCTTTTAATGCACAGCATTATATTATGTAGATATAAGACTTGGGGAATCTGTTTAGTCTGAACTAGTTTTATCAATGTGACTTGTTTTTAAGGAACATCTAAAAGAGTTTAGAACTCTGGACAAATTCCACAGGGACTCATTGTGTAGTAGTTGGTGAGCTTCATGAAAGTGAGTAATTTAAAAAATATATATTTTTATTGATTTCAGAGAGGCAGGGAGAAGGAGAAAGAGATAGAAACATTAATGATGAGAAAGAATTATTGATCGGATGCCTCCTGCATGCCCCACATTGGGGATCGAGCCCACAACCCAGACATGTGTCCTGACCGAGAATCAAACCCATGACATCCTGGTTCATAGGTTGACGCTCAACCACTGAGCCATGCTGGCCAGGTGAAAATGGGTAATTTTTAAGGCATATATTTGCACATTGTCCCAAGCTGGTAATTGACTAGAATGAAGGCATTTTTATAACTATCTAGAACATGGACATTGTAGATGAACAAACTTGGGTTTGAGTATTGGTTATCAGTGACCTTGAGCATTTAATCTTGGGTGTCAAGTTTTCTCATTTATAGATGGAGATATAAATGTGAGCATGAATGGAAACTCTGGTATTGTCTAATTAATTAATTAACCAATGTATCTGTTACTAGTGGTATATCAGTATGTTCTATCATAAATTTCCTAGGCATGTGACCTAAGCCAGGTCAATGAAACATTGTCTGATATACCAGGATTTTGTTTTTCCTGGAAGCATGGGAGGAAGAAGCCCTACTTAGGATATGAGTTGTGGTTTTCAACAGCTTCGGTGTCTCTTGGAAGTATCAGAACATGCACAAAGGTGGGAAATCAGGACCCCAAGAGTTCATATGCTGCTTTAGATCAGGTGCTCCAGAGTGAAAGTAACCCCTGGATACTTTGGGTGAGCTGAAAAATTCCAAGATCCCCTCATTTTTCTCCCTCCTTTTCTTTTTTACTTCCCTACCACCTTCCTTCCTTCCTTCCTTTTGACTCCTCCTCTTCCTCCTCCCACCTCTTTCCCTTCCTCCTGTCACACCTATGGAGAAATGTCCAAGCTTCTTAGCTTGGCATACAGGACTTTTCTTGACATGACCCAGGCTTGTTATCCAGCAAATGCCATCTTTTACTCCCTGCACTCATGTGGAGTCCCACATTTCCCCAAAGGGCTTGTTTTTCCTGAGCGATTAAACATCCGTCGTGTCTCTATTCCTTTGCTGTCAGTCTTTTCCCTTTCACCAGTTCTCTTCTTACATTCATCTTCCTGTTGTGTCCTATGCAATTTATTTGGGAAGCACTCCTTGATGTCCGTTTTTATTCACTTCTCTCTTCTGTAAAATGGAGACAGGAATAGAATCCTCCTCATAAGTTTAGGGTATTAGTCACACCCAGCCTTTAGCAGTTCCTGGCACACAAAGTTCCATCCATATAATTATTTTTACTATTGCTGTTCAACATTGGACAATAGCTGTTAGAAATTATATATAAAGTTTGAGTTTGAGAATTAGAGGAAGTTCCAGGAAATTGTGTCCTAAAGAAATTTTACTTTTCCATCTTTAATCTGCTTGAACCAAGGTAGGAAAAATCATGCAGTTGTTAACTATATAAGAGCTATTGAGTTCTTATGTCTAGATGGATATGAAAATAACTAGGAGGAAAAGGAGTTAATGGAGTTAAATTAGACATCCCCTAATAACTGCAGATATATATATATATATATATATATATATATATATATATTCTATATATATATATATATATATATTCTATATATATATATATTCTATATATATATATATATTCTATATATATATATTCACATAGATGAACTAGCTAATCTAAAATATTAATTAATAAATAGATATAGGACATTCATCCTAGAGAAGCAAATTAGAAACATTCCAAATGCAGATACTTCTGTTTTATGATATAAATCATCATATCTCCTCTTGGGTTCTCATGTGATTTAAGAAGAAATTAATGGCATTTAGTGAAGCTAAGACCAGGGACCTTGGCGTAAAGTGAATATTCTCACAGGGATTAAAAAAAAAAAGTTGGTTGAGGAAGGTTATTAGTTGTCTAATCAGCATTTTCCATGAGAGAAAACCTAAAAATGTAAATCCTTGTGTTAACAAATGTTGTTGGTTTAAGGATTGGTCCAAAGTATTTTTTAAAACTGCATTAACATTTGCTGTATTCATAACCTTGTACTTCTTGGAATTAGAAACTGTAATTAGTCCATCAATACTTTTCAGATAACATGGTTTTGAATGACAGCCTTCCAGAGCACAGAGATTGACATTATCTATTCATAAATGAAAAATCAACAAAAGAGGTGTTTACCCCCAACCTTTTAAATGATCCCAGTGAATATTCTTTTTTTTCTAAATGTGCTTATATAGTACCTATTTACCACTATAAATTATTGGCTTATTTATAGAGCTTTATGAAATCGTGCCACACTAATTATTGGGCCTTTTTAATTTTGAAGACCTCTAATATAATTGGCCAGTTAATATTTGAATTTTGTGTTTTCTATGATGATTTCTGTTTAGATCAAATCACCTACCAGATAGAACTTCATCTTATTTTTATGTACCTAGATTATAATTAAGAGCTAATATTTGCACCTAAGACTAAGATATCAGAGTAATTATTTTTCTGTATCTCTCTTTTATGTTCTGTGTCATTATCCCCAGAGAAATAATCTCCTGACAGAAATCGATGCCATCAACCAGCCAGCATGACCAGAATCCTCCCAAGATTGCTGGCAGAATCTCTGTGTTCCTTGTTTCTATGACTTAGAGGTGTAGCTAGTACATTCCAAGGAAAGTCTGTAACATGGCTCTTTATTATCACTACCCATTCGTGATAAGGACCATGGCCTTGTTCCTTTCCCACTGGCAAAAGCTTCACAGTTTTTGAGATATAAGAAATGAGGAGAGCAAGAAGTTGACTGATGACAGGAACTATGGCTATCAACATTCCAAGGAATTTAATGGTTATCTCAAAAGCCAATCATTACTGAGAAGGGTCTGTTCATAGCCAAGGGTCAACAATAAAAAAAAATCTCCCAAGCTTTCAAACATCTTAGTCTCTCCACCAAAACTTCTTTAACAGGAAGCTATGATGATGTAAATATTGGGCTAAATCCCTCTATGACTCAAATATGCAGCTCTCAAGATTGACTCTCTTTTTTCTTATCCTAAATACACTAACCATCTCTTGTCCTTAATATCAATATTTCATTTAATCAGAATTATATATTACATTTTCTAGCACTCTATATTTTCTATGTTTCCTGAATCAACAAAAATATATAGGATAAATTGTCACTTAAGTGACTACTGTGTGACAGATTCATTGTCTAAAAACAAGGAAAGGTGGAGTTAAGGATGTCAGTGTGAAACTAAGGATGAGAAGATGCCTCTTTTACCAAAGAAGCTTAGATCTATATAGACTTTTCCAAGCAAGCGCTAGGAATAAGGAAGCTCATGCAATATGGCACGTGTTTTTCAAATGTATGATTTGTGATATGGACTCTGAATGTCGAATGTTGGATATATTTGGGGACTGCAACATTTTAATACCTATTTTTTTAATCTCTAAGTTTTCTATATTCCATATTGCACCTCATTCATTGTGAAAACAGGTTTTTGAAACCTCAAAGTATCAATTAAGGCAAGTCCGGTTTACTGTATCTTAAATTCCACATTAACACAAATAAACTGGCTATTTTGTTTGCCCTGAATGTGCCTGCTCCACCACAGCCATTCTTCTCCATATGTCTCCTTCCTGCTCAGGCCTCTCTAATCTCAGGACCTTGAGCTCCCTTGCTTTCAGCTTTCAATGGGGCCTAGCCAAGGTGCAGCCCTGCTGGTGATCAGAGTATGGAAGGAGAGAGAAATCTGACATGTACAGCCTCCATTCCCACTCCTAAGCCTAGCTCTGTTTGGAATTGGCTATTTTCCTCTTTCCACAGTTCCTATTCAGTCCTGCAGCACTACTTCTGGCCCATCTCTCAGCAGGTCCCTAGTAAACATGGTCCCTCCCTTATCCCTTCCCCCTAGGGGTGAAGAAGACCAACTACTGTGGCTACAGAATGTCAACTGAAGGTCATCAGTGAGAATTCAACACCAACAGGAATGCCCAATTTGGGGTGTTGTGAAGAAGGGATCTTTATTCAGAGCAAACAGCACAACTGTGGCACAGCACAACAGCATGGCTGTTAGGAGGTTCTGGGGGTGAGGTGGTCCTGGGGCCAGGCTCCTCTCTGGCTAGGTAGCTCTGTTCTGCCCTGCGCAGGTCTGCTCAGCTCACCTACTGTTCTCTGTGTGGGTCTGCTCTGCTCCAGTGAGACATCTTCTGTGTTTCAGTTCCAGTGTTTCAGCTCCAGCCCTGGAAATGCACCTTTTAGTCTTTGGTAGAAACAGAACGTGCACTCTCAGAACCAGAGGGAAACTGACATATAGACAGAAGTTCCAGTCCCTCATCCCTGATTGGTCCATTCTCATGCAAATGAGGACTTTAAATCCTCACAGTTTGATTGGTCCAAAAGGCACTATTCTGATTGGTCAGAATGGAGTGCTCTGGTTGGTTGGTGAAGATGCTGCTGCGGGGAGGGGGAGATATAGCTGTGCAGCTCTGATTGGATGGGGAAAGCCTCAGTCCTATTGGTTGAAATAGGATTCCAGGAACTCTTCATAAGGGCTGGCTCAGATGGCAGAAACATGGTGCAGGCCAGCAGTTTAGTGCAGAGGTACATAATTCAGTAGAGGATTCTCTCTAAAATGCAGTTTGTGTGAGAGCCACGGTGTAGAAATGACTGCTAAGCTCTGTTTTTTAAATTTGAGCCCAGTTAGCTCCTGGGAGCCCTTCTTAGTAGGTATCTTGGTATCTTTTTCCTCAGGGTCCATGATACCCAGATGCTTTCCTGGATCTTCTTCTTGTTTTTCTTCTTTTTTTTATACATTTGTGTTGTGTTGTTGTGTTTTTTTAAAAAATATATTTTTATTGATTTTAGAGAGAAAGGAAGAAGGAGAGATAGAAACATCCATGATAAGAGAGAATCATAGATCGGCTGCCTCCTGCAAGTCCCCCACTGGGGATCGAGCCCACAACCTGGGCATGTGCCCTTGACCAGAATTGAACCTGGGACCTTTCAGTTTGCAGGCCAACGCTCTATCCACTGAGCCAAACCGGCTAGGGCTCCTGGATCTTCTTGTATCCTCTGACCCTCCCATGCCTGTCTAAGTGGTTCCTTTCTTTAATCCTCTTCAGTTAAAACATTTTGTGTTTGCCATCTGTTTCTTACTAGGCCCTGACTGATACAGCATATATGACTTGCTTTAGTCAGGAAATGCATTGTTTGTTACCTAGCATTTTGCTGATGGTGATACTTTCAAGCTTTAGGACATTTATATTTGTTCCACTCTTTTCTCCTTATTGACTATGTCTTATTTATCTTTGCATTTCTGAGTCAACATCAACCCTAAACACGTTGTAGCCCTCACAGGCTGCATTAAGGAAATATTTATTCAGTTGAACTGAATTGAATTCTTACTTGTATTGCATCAGCCACCATGAGCAATAATGCTAAGCTGCACATGGACTATTGAGTGACAATTTGCTTACATAACACTAAATATTCATTTTATAATCATGTTGCATTTTATTTCTTCTTTTTAATTTCTGTGGTTTACCTTATTCTCATGCAGCAACTTAATTAACGATCTCTTAAATTAAAAAAAATAGCTGCTTGTATTAGAACCATTTATTCTTTAATAAGTATGCAAAAATTATGATTGTTACTTTCTAAAGTTGGAAAGCATTTTTTAAAATTATTTTTGAATGAAGGTAATTATGGGATCAATTTGTATAATCAGGATGCTAGATCAAGTGGAAATTTCTCTGAGTAAGTGGGAAAATAATTGATTATTTTGACCATTATTAGTAATTTGGAGAAGAACATTGTAAAGATTTAATATTTTTTAAAAATAGTGATGGGTGATTTATAAGGATGCGTTGTGGTTTGTTGCCTCACTGAATCTTGGCTGCTTTTGCGCATGCATTATAATGAGCTGCTGGGTGAAATGAATAATGTTGTGAATACTCATCGCATTTAATTGATGTAGCTGCATGTCTGAAATAAATGTTCTTCGTAGTGTTAAATGTAAACCTTTTTAGATTCTTTGCTGTACACTGTTCACATCTGAGTGTAAAGGCAGGAATCTGAAAACTGAAGGTTCTGCTGAAACCATGGACTGTGAACATCCCCTTCATTGTATTTCTTCTTCTGCCTGTTGCTTATGGGTTGTTTTTATTGTAGTAAATCATCTCCACAGAGAAGCATAAATAATATTCTTTTTTCACTGCTAAACCCTTCCCAGTCTCAGTTGATTTTTACATCTGTGTATACTCAATAGGGAACACACATGAAATGGTTTTATTTTTCACCAGTCTTTGCTCCCCTGTTGTGTTACATCAGATTTCTCTTCCCAGATGGGTAGCAGATCCCTTAAGACATCCTAGGCAGATACCATGACTATCAAGTTATCTCTCATTCCTCAAATTTTGGCCAGTTGGAAATTCCAATGTTATTGTTTACAAAACTTCCCCTCCAACCTCATGGGGAGGGGAGTGTGACATTCTTGTCTACTCTGCCTACCAGTTCCTTACCTGGGAGCCAGAGGAGGATTGACTGGTCAGCCTTTGGACATTCTTCCTCTCACTCTGTTTTGTGTGCTGAGATAGGAAGAAAAAGAAAAAAGAATGGTTGTTCCTGATTGGAGCTGTTGTTAGCTTCCTCTTTGTTGACTACTGCCATTTCCCAGGCTGTCCATCCCTCTCTTGTTACTGCACTGTTGGCTGTCTCATGGGGGGACATGCATGAGTTTGTTGGAGAGCTCGGTGGGCGCTTCCTTCTGCACAGTCTCCTGAACCTGATCCTGTTCATGTATCCCTTGCGACCTGAGGCCCTTCACCTGGCGAGCAGTCCTTTTCTCTGAGGTGCTGATAGGATGGTTCCAGTTCTGCTCTCTTCCAAGGTATCCTCTTGACAATGGGAACCAAATACTGAAAGTACAAGCTGAAATACTGAAATCACCTCCTCTCTTGTCTTTTGTCAGTTCCCTTTCCTTCTTCTTAGATAATACAGGGAAGATCAGGAATACTCTGTACTAAGGGAAACCAATGAGGTACTAGAATCCCCATCTCTATTAAGTAATTCTCTCAGATTCCTCTTATTGAGCTTGTTTGACAGGAGGAGATTTTACTTCCCATTAGGCCAGTGGTTCTCAACCTCTGGCCCTTTAAATACAGTTCCTCATGTTGTGACCCAACCATAAAATTATTTTCATTGCTACTTCATAACTGTAATGTTGCTACTGTTATGAATCGTAATGTAAATATCTGATATGCAGGATGGTCTTAGGCTACCCCTGTGAAAGGGTCATTCGACCGCCAAAGGGGTCGCGACCCACAGGTTGAGAACTGCTGCATTAGGCCAAGAATCTATGGCACTTGATAACTTCTTTGCTCTCTCCTTACCCAATTTCTTTTTAAAAGACAGGTAAAAAACGTCAGCAGAGTAAATGTATGGGGGTAGTAGGGCTACTTCAGCCACCTTAGGAAGCTCTGAAGATGAGAATAAGCCCTTATTGTCTGCAGTTATCTTTAGAACATGGGATACTTATTAGCATTAAGCAAATGTTAATCATCAATTTGGAGCAACAGAAAAAGTCTCATTTAAGCTCCTGTTACCTGTCCTTTCATATCTATAGGCAGAGGCACAAGAGAGAGATATGAGAAAGATTCACAGTGAAATAGCAGAATTATATTCCTTTTCTGGCATCTCCCCAACCTGTGACCCAGATTAGTAGACAGAGCCCTGGGAGGCAAACAGCCACTCGGATTCCAGTCTGAAGGCTGCAGAGCTCAGCGGTTCACTGTGACTTCGCCCTTCCCTCCCTCAGATAATCTATCTCAGAGAATGCAGATGAACCTACCTGCTCTGACTTACCTTTCAGTGCTGTTGGAAGACAAATGAGACCATATCTGAAAAGCCTCTGGAAGAAATGTGATGTATAAATCTAGGGCGGTATTATATATGAGACACCACCTTACTCATTCTTCTACCTGCTACAAGACAAGATGTTTTCGTGCTGTCCTAAATGTAATGGAAAGTCCCCTGGACTCAGTGAGTTTTGAAATCCTGGTTCTGTTTGGCATTGAGCATTAGCTGACCCTATTTCTTTAGGCAAGTTATATCATCAATATCCGTTTACTTCAGTGGTTCTCAACCTTCCTAATGCCACGACCCTTTAATACAGTTTCTCATGTTGTGGTGACCCCCAACCATAAAATTATTTTCGTTGCTACTTCATAACTATAATTGTGCTACTGTTATGAATCGTAATGTAAATATCTGATATGCAGGATGTATTTAGGCGACCCCTGTGAAAGGGTCATTTGACCGCCAAAGGAGTCGCAACCCACAGGTTGAGAACCGCTAGTTTACTTCCATATTTATAAAATGTTCAGCAGAATAATAATATGATTTACCCTCAGAGGCATTGTGAGGGGTCCATGACACAAGGGTTAAGAGTAGTCTTGTGATACGTATAATGTATTTTGAGATATATGAGTATCTATGAATGAATATATACATAGAAAACAATATAGTTCTATGTAATTATATATAATACTAGAGGGCCCCAGTGCACAAAAAATTTGTGCACTCGGGGGGGGGGGTCCCTCAGCCCGGCCTGTGCCCTCTCGCAGTCTGGGACCCCTCAGGAGATAACCACCTGCTGGCTTAGGCCTGCTCCTGGGTGACAGAGGGCAGGCCCAATCCCTAGGTGCAGCCCCTGGTTGGGCTCAGAGCAGGGCCAATTGGGGAGTTGGGGCGCCGCCCCCTGTCATGCACAGAGCAGGGCGGATCGGGAGGTTGTGATGCCACCCCCAGTCATGCTCAGGGTAGGGCCGATTGGGGGGTTGGGGCGCCGCCCCCTGTCACACTCAAGGCAGGGTCGATGGGGAGGTTGCGGCGCCACCTCCTGTCACGCACAGAGCAGGGCCAATCAGGGGGTTGGGCCCTGCCCCCTGTCATGCACAGAGCAGGGCCCATCAGGGGGTTGGGGAGCTCCCCCCTGTCATGCACAGAGCAGGGTCCATCAGGGGGTTGGGGAGCTCCCCCCTGTCACGCACAGAGTAGGGCCGATAGGGGAGTTAGGGCACCGCCCCCTGTCACACACAGAGCAGGGCAGATCAGGGGGTTGGGGCGCCGCCCTCTATCACCCACAGAGCAGGGCCGATCAGGGGGTTGGGGCGCCGCCACTGTCACATTCAAGGCAGGGCCAATGGGAAGGTTATGGCTCTACCCCGTCACACACAGAGCAGGGCCTGTGTGGGGGGGGGGGTTGGGGCACCGCCCTCTATCACCCACAGAGCAGGGCCGATCAGGGGGTTGGGGCGCAGCCACTGTCACACTCAGGGCAGGGCCGATGGGGAGGTTATGGCTCTACCCTGTCACACACAGAGCAGGGCCTTTGGGGGGGGGGGGTTGGGGCGCCGCACCCTGTCACACACAGAGCCCCAGGGCAATCAGGGGATTGGGGAGCTCCCCCCTATCAGGAACATAGCAGGGCTGATCAGGGGGTTGGGGCGCCTTCCCCTGTCACAAACAGAGCAGGGCGGATAGGGAGGTTGTGGCCCCGCCCCCTGTCACACACAGAGCCGCAGGGCGATCAGGGGGTTTGGGCGCTGCCCCCTGTCACGCTGATCCGGTGCCAGGAGGCCTCGTGGCTCCGCTGATCCCGGTGCTGGGAGGCATATTACCCTTTTACTATATAGGATAGAGGCCTGGGGGCCGGCTGGTTTGCCCTGAATGGTGTCCTGGATCAGGGTGGGGGTCCCCACTGGGGTGCCTGGCCAGCCTGGATGAGGGGATGATGGCTGTTTGCAGCTGGTCACACACCCTTCAGGGTGGGGGTCCCCACTGGGGTGCCTGGCCAGTCTGGGTGAGGGGCTGAGGGCTGCTTTCAAGCTGGCGGTTGTTGACTGAAGCTCCCAACCACTCCTTTTTTTTCTCTTTTTTAAATTTTATTCTGGGCCAGCTTTAGCTCTGGCTCTAGCTCTGAGGCTTCTGCTGCTGAAAACAGGTATCTGGTTTGTTTGTGTTCTATAATCGAAACAATGTATAACTCCAGCTCTGATATCCCGGCTGGCTGAAAGCTGGTTTCTGGGGTTTTGTTTAGCTTCTATATTTGTTAGAATGTTTCAAACTGCCAGCCTAGAGGCTGGCAAGGCAGGCGGGGAACGTTGGAGTCCTCCTTCACTGGAGCAAGCAAGCCTCATGTTCGCTTCCAGCTGCCTGGCTGCCGGCCGCCATCTTGGCTGACAGTTAATTTGCATAAGGATATGCTGATTAGCCAATGGGAAGGGTAGCGGTCCTACGCTAATTACCATGTTTCTCTTTTATTAGTGTAGATACTTTATGACTTCCCATATGCACACATACATGTCACATAATCCTTTCCACTTATGTCAACCACATGGCACAATTGGAATTACATAGTTCACTGCAACACATATTTATAATAATTTTAAAATCTGCCATGAATGTATGTATGTGCATGTGTGTGTGTGTGTGTGTACATGTCCGTGTGTGCCATAATACTAAACTCTCTCACAGGTAACTAAAATTGATTCTAAAACTATACTTGCTTCATTTTTCTTGTTTTACCTTTCTGTTAAATGTCTAATCAGTGTTCTTACCTTTATAACTAACTGATTTCTTTTCTGTCTTTACTGATTCCCAATTTGGACATATGTGATTTTTGTATTAACTACTCCCACCTCTTACATACCACCACCCCCCAATGAAGATTTTGATAGAATTTGTGCAGAACTGCATATCCTGTTTCCAGTTTCTCTCTTCCATCTCTATAGTGTGTTTTCTTAAATTAGCCTTATTCAAGCGCTGTTTTCCTTACTCCTAAGACCAATCTGGGTCCTTACCAGCTGCTGCCTCAAGTAAAGTGTTATAAGAAGCATACAACTAGGAAAGATATACTTACTTGGCATATGTTTTCCTTTTTCTTCCTTTCTTTTCTTTTTTTCCTTTCTTTTCCTTTCTTTTCCTTTTTTTTTCTATGAGGTACTTATTATCCTCACACCAACCTGCACTTTTGGGAAGTGCTTTTGGAGATTTTCTCTCTGAGCTGCTTTTGCCCGCCTCCCCCTCCCCCCCAACACACACACACACACTCACCCTCATCTTCTACCTCCATTGCAATGATGCTCAGCTTCATGGTCAACTTAGATAATCTCCCAGGATATGTTCCTAACACTACAATCATTAGGAGTTTCTCTCTCCCTGAGCTCACACAGCATCTCTGCCATGTTGATGTCACCTGCTGCCCTTTATGGTTATTTTTACATCAGTGTATGCATTTAAGGGCCTGCTGTGTTTACTGTTATATTTCTCACATCACCAAGCATGATACCTTCACAAAATATAATGAGACAAATGTCTGCTGACATAATGGACTTATAATATAGTTCGTAATGTTGATAAAAACTTACAGAACCTATTATTTTATTTATTCTCTTGTCCACTAAATCTGACTACTGTGAGAGGTGACAACACACAGCTGTAAATCAGGCGTAAGTGTTCATTACTCTCACAGAACCTGCAGAGGAGTCAGATGCAAACCAGCCAACACATTCATTATCTAATTACACATTGCAATCAATGCTATGGCAAAATAGGACTCTGAGACAGAAATTAATAGGAGAGAATTTAATCCTATAAATGGTAATTAGGAAAGCATCTTTGAGAAGATATTCAATTGGAAACCTGAAGGAAGTCCCTCAGCATATACATCCATTTTCATCTTATTGACTGAAATCTGGCAGTCAACTCTAACTACAAGGAAAGCTGGGGAAATTGCCAACCCTAACAAAGTTGGGGGTCTGGCAGTAAGAAAGAAGTGGCAAATTGAAAGAGTTGGGCAACTAGCAGTGCCCATCCCACCTACTCAAACTATTCATGACCTTTGTTAGGGATTAGTCTGGGGATACCTGTAGGGTCTTTAGATATCAGTTGAAGCTATTTTAATTCAATTTTATTTTAGGATAATTTAATTTTATTTGATTTAGGAAACCACTGAAATGCTTTAAGTAGTTAAGAAGTATAATCCTATTTGTATTTTTAAATGATCACTCTAGCTACTTTGTAGAATATGGACAAAAGAGGATTGGGCTGAGCAAGTAGAATAGATGATGGTGGCTGGATCAGCATCCTGGCAGCATAATGGAGAGAACTGGTTGAATTGTAGCTAAACTCAGGAGAAAAAACCAACTAGACTTAGTGAGCCATAGGATAAAGTAGCTGAGGTAAAGATCAAGCATCCAGGATGACACCCAAAGAATATACACAAAAAATAGCACATGCACAAAAACTACATAAAATAACAACTGCATAGTTAGATGGACATACCTGTTTTGTTTTGTTTGTTTATTTGTTTAGTTTTTTTTAAGATTCCAAATATAAGTGAAATGATACAGTATTTGTCTTTCTTTGACTTATTTCACTTAGTAAAATACCCTCTAAGTCAGTGGTTCTCAACCTTCCTAATGCCGCAACCCTTTAATACAGTTCCTCATGTTGTGGTTATCCCCAATTTCATTGTTACAAATTGAACATAATTAAAGCATAGTGATTAATCACAAAAACAATATGTAGTTATATATGTGTTTTCCCATGGTCTTAGGCGACCCCTGTGAAAGGGTTGTTAGACCCCCCAAAGGGATCTCGACCCACAGGTTGAGAACCGCTGCTCTAAGTCCATCCATGTTGTCATATGTGGCACAATTTCATTCTTTTCTATGGATGACTCATATTATTTTGTTGATATAGACCACATCTTCTTTATCCAGTCATTTATGGATGGAGACTTAGGTTGCTTCCATATCACATGTCTGGATTCTTTGCAGCTCCTCCTGTAAAGAGATGGAGTCTTGCCCTAACCAGTTTGGCTCAGTGGATAGAGCATTGGCTTGCGGATTGAGGGGTCCTGGTTTTGATTCTGGTCAAGGGCATGTACCTTGGTTGCGAGCACATCCTCAGTGGGGGTTGTGCAGGAGACAGCAGATCAATGTTTCTCTCTCACCGATGTTTCTCTATCCCCCTCCCTTCCTCTCTCTGTAAAAAATCAATAAAATATATTTTTTTTAAAAAGAGGTGGAGTCTTCTTCCCCACCTCTAGAGTCTGGTCTGTCCTTGTGACTTACCTTGACCTGTAGAATGCAGCAGAAGTGACATAAAGGGACTTACAACTTCTACTTTTGTCCTCATGGAGTATGTCTAGCATCATGTAAAAAGCCCAGAGAAAAGATGGCATGGAGAGAGTCCTAGAAGTTACAGCTGTTCTAGCCATCCTAGATGAGGCCCCAGGTATGGGAGCGAGGCCATTGTAGAGCATCTGGCACCAGCCATGCCTCGAGCTGACTGGCCCCCCTGAGTGAGCCCAGGTGAAATGAACAGAACTGCGCCATCAGCTCAGAATCATGAAGAATAATGTATTGTTATTATTTTAATCCACTAAATAGCCAGATGTTTTGCTCTGCAGAAATAGATAACTGCTACAGTAGGCTAATGCTAGGTGTACTTTCACTTTTTTCTCCAAACTCTGGAGTTGCACAAGCAGGATTTTCCATTTGCATAATAGCATCTACAGTAAACCCCAAATAAAAATCATTCCAGTGAAGGCTTGGACCTCTTTGAGTGATAGTTTCCTAGTTTGTAAAGTGAGGACATCAGATTGAATGCATTTAAGATCTTTCTTTGGTCTACTTTCCACAATGCCAATTCATTTGATAGTTAGGGAAAACGGGAATTCATGATTCTATTTTTTTTCTCTGTCCTTTGCCTGAATTGTTCTAGC
The DNA here is from genome assembly GCF_000147115.1 of Myotis lucifugus. Taxonomy (NCBI): domain Eukaryota; kingdom Metazoa; phylum Chordata; class Mammalia; order Chiroptera; family Vespertilionidae; genus Myotis; species Myotis lucifugus. The sequence goes on along the minus strand of NW_005871049.1, from coordinate 14,000,317 downwards.
CAGTTTGTTCCTTGAGTGTCCAGATACATAAAATGTACAAAATGGAAATGGTGAGAGCTCCAATATTGGGGGTGGGGGTGGGGGGAGGAGACAAGAATTCTCTTACTCTGCTTTTTCTGTGAAAATCTTGTTCCTCCTACACTTAGATGAGTTGTGCTCATCCAGCCCTGTTCTGGATTGCTGCATGGTTGGAGGATGAAAAGCTGCTAGCACAGGCAGGAAGATGATTTATGCCCGAGTGTCGGTGCATTCCACTGAATGTGTAGATGTAAGAGTCAGCAGACACAGTTGCTGAGCCCAAGTCCCAGGACTCTAAGAAGCTCGTCGCTGATGTTATCCAGTATGCTCGATTAAAGGTACATGGCGGCTTTGCTCTTGAGCTTTGCCTGTTTAGGTTGTTTATGGCTGTTGTGTTCCCAGTCTCTGCAACCAACTGGTCATGTGCATTTGACCTGAGTTCTTTCTTATGTGCTTTGCTAGATGTTTGGGGTTTTGCTCCATGACCTTGAATGGCATTATGCCATTGAAATCACCCAGTAGGCAAATTACTCAGACTGCCAAGAGTTGTTGAACTAAATGTCACTTAGCATTGGAAAGAAACTGATGGAGATAAAATGCATAACATTTTGAAGCCAGAAAGCACTTCAGAAACAAGGTGAGATGCCCAAAGTCACAAAAGTAGTTAATGCTATTCTGTGCAGTTTAAAAATAAACACTCTAGAATATTCCTGCATACTTCTAGCAGTTGAAGAGAGATCTAGAGTGCTGTGACATTATGGTAAGTGCATCAGGAATGCCAAATATTCATTTGCATAATATTTGCCCTCAAAAACATGGACATGGATGGCTCAGCAAAGGCAGTCATCAGATAACCCCAGGTATGTGTGACTATTGCTATATCCATATATGTGTATATACACATATTTATGTATGTATATGTGTATAGATATTCAGAAAGAGAAAGAGAGGAGATTGCCAGCACAGTGACTCAGTCAGCTTGCCCTGTGAAAGGAATAGAGGATGAAGAAAAAAGTAATTTTTTATGCTTTTATCTCTCTATTTATTATTTGTTATTTTAGAAAAGGTATTGTTGACATTATTTCAAATGTCCCTTATAGTCCCCCTTTACCCACCTCCACTCAGCCCCATCCCATCTCTCTCTAGTAACCTGCCCCATCTCCCTCCCTTCTGACTTCTGTCAGTTTGTTCCACTTAGGCTGACTTTTAACGCCCCCTGAAAGCTCCAGTCCTATAAAGCATGCTCCAATCAATGCCCTGGAATCTGACCAGTGAGATCATTCCCCTTAGAGGATTGGAGATTTCTCCTCTTTTCCTGACATAGCCTTTAGGGAAATTAAGGTGAAGAGCCTAGAGTTCCCTCTAGAGGCTAATATTTATACACACAATGTAAAAAAAACACTACAATATAAGGATCTTAGTGTTTTCAAAGTCTTGACAATTCCCTACTGACTTTATTAGCATGATCTCCAGTTACTGCTGTTACCAATTTGAACAGAATGAAGGGAGAATATTCACAGTTATATCTCATCAGTTAAAGATTGAAGACATAGATATTGTTTCTTTTATGATGGACATTTAAAAAAATACAGTTAGTGACTTTTCACCTTTTAACCTGTGCTCTATGACAGCACATTTAAGTTCTGTGATTCAAAGTATCAGATAATCTCCAAAGTCAAGTGTGCAAGGGTTTAGTCATGTGAGTAGTGAGTTGGGAAGACACCACCTATACTTGAAGCTATTCTATGGGTAATGAATAGGCCACTTGTCATCAGCTCAAGCTCCATGGATAATCTGGCACGTTGCTACAATAAGACATTGCCCCGCACACAGCAGGCTGGATTCAGCCACAGAGACAACTCAGATGTGGTGATTTAGCATGAGTTTCTCAGTGGGAAATCCTCTGATGCTGGGGCTATAAAGTCAAGGTTGCTCTTTCACAGGCGCTTAAATAATAGTAATTAAGAGAGGTGGGAGGGTTCCTTTTGTTTTTGCATTTCTTACTTTGTTCTGTGAGTGATGTGCCATAAGCCTCCAAAAGGGAATTGAAATCTGATCCTATTAAATTAGCAGGTAACTTTAATTCCTAATGAGACATATGAACATATGGTTTGAGAATATTGTTTAGTGTAGAAAAATTATATCTATAGTTTTCTCTTTCTTGCTCTTGCTATATGTGTATACATATATACATACTAGAGGCCTGGTGCACAAAATTTGTGCACTCAGGGCGGGGGGTGGGGGGGGGGCCCTCAGCCCGGATTGTAAGACGGCACAGGCCAGGCCGAGGGACCCCACCAGTGCACGATCAGGGCTGGGGAGGGACCACAGGAGGGCTCCAGTGCATGTCTGGCCCATCTTGCTCAGTCCTGATCAGCCGGACCCCAGCAGCAAGCTAACCTGCCGGTCGGAGCATCTGCCCCCTGGTGGTCAGTGAACATCATAGCGAGTGGTTGAGCGGCCTTAGCATATCATTAGCATATTATGCTTTGATTGGTTGAATGGACGACCGGACACTTAGCATATTAGGTTTTTATTATATAGGATATGCATGTATACATTTATATTGATGTCATACAGAATGTATATGTTAATACATTATATAGCACAGGCACTAAAGATATTGTCCCTGTAACTTGTTTTTCCCGTGTTTCAGTCCTGGTGACCTAGAAAGAAATGAGGGAAGAACAAAAGTTGATGTATTTGCTTGTGCTGTTTCTGTTTTCACTTTTTGTTGTAGTCATGAGGCGGCCAGTTGTGGAAGGAGGCCATTTGGGAACTATTTGCGGCTTTCTCCAACTTGATCAGGCTGTGCTGCCTGGTCCTCTGGTTGTACTGTGAAGGAATTCCTGTGATTTACAGGAACACAAAGCAGTCTTTGGAAACACATTCACTGAGCAGACAGGAGGAAAAACATACTATTTGGCCAACAAGAGTGAGGAAGCCCGTGTCTGGAAAATCTCGCTGAGCACCCCATCAGGAAGCGTTTATTACTTTCATCTTAAGCAGTAGCTCCCAAGATCAATTTTCATATTTATAGACTATCTGGCAGTAAGCAAATGCAGTCCCGAGAACTACCTTTTATTTGGTATTTTGCTTTTGCTTTTTAAATTTCACTCTTATAACTCCGCAGGAAATAATCAGCTCATAAGTATGGTTTTGACATTCTTTAATGGGCTTGATTTTAATGGATCATGACTGTTATACTACAGGAATAAGAATATGTCTTAACTCAAATTCTTAAAACTATTAGAATGGATTGAAATGAAAGAACTTGTATGTAGAAATTCACCTGGGGCTTTGTAGGAGAGAGCCGATGTTAAATAACCATGCTTATCTGAGACATGTTACATACTTTCGACCTATGGTTCTTGATTGCACATAGAGAGAGTCTTTGAGAAATACTTTTTGCAGGTTGCCCATGGAAGCAGTGTCTATGGAAAGAGTGCCAAGATGGGAGGTTGAAGAATGAGTTCAACTCCCAGGTTTTCCTTTCCCAGGGTTAGAATCAACTTTGTGAACATTTGTGAATTGGTTACAATAATGCTTGCCCATCTGCCTTCCATAGGGTTAGTGAATCAACCAGGACTCAGTTGGGAGATAGAAACCACACCAGGTATTTGGACATGTATTTGGACATAGATATTGTGTATAAGGAATCAAGTAGGCATACCATGTTTAACTAAGTAAAACTATCACAAAGATGGCAGCTCCTGCCCCCCCCCTCCCCCATAGGTGAGGGCTTGGGGGGAAGAGGGGACCGGAGAGGGCTGGAAGAGGCTAATAGGGGGAAAAGGAAGACCTATATAATACTTTCAACAATAGAGATTTTTTTAAAAAAAGCCCCATAGGCCTGAGACCTACTCTGCTGTCCGAAGGCGAGGCTAGGGCTTGTGTCTCTGAGAGGGTGGGTCAGGGCTGCAAGTGGTGGGGGTATTGCAGGCTGTTTGGGCTCCTGCTACAGAAAAAACACACAAAACCTGCTCTCGGGGTAAAGAAGAATAGCTAGGGCAAAGCTCTTAGGAATGGCAAGAAGACTGACAGCTAGTCCCCAGGAAGGAATGTGTTTCTTCTTCCTCCTCCAGACTTCTCAGTGTCCAGCCAGTACTCCTTTAGCCTAACCCGGAGCCAAACTGGGAAAGCAAAAGTGTGGTTTCCAGAGGCCTAGCCTCAACTTCACAAGGCAGAGTGTAGGCAGTGGATTAGGGGCTGACAGATCATCACCGGCACGGTTGTGTGTAAAACTGCTTTGAAAATTGAGATGCAGATATAGAGTATAGTTCTGCAGTGTAAAAGTAGCATTTATTATTTATGCTATAATCATTAACATTTTGCTCTTTTAAATTTTGAAAAAATAATAGTGGCTTAGATATTCTTAAATAACTTCTATATCGTCACATATCTTACCATAGCAGGGCACTGAATCTTTACACCACACGAGGCCCTCTAAGGGTTGATACTCCATGGTTTCTGAGTAATATGCTTATTTTGCTGTAACAAAGAATTAGAATATTAGTGCAGAATGAGGCAAATCCAGGGTAAGTGGAAGTGAATGATATTAGTATTGGTGATTTAGGTTTTAGTTTTTTGTTTGTTTTCCTAAAGAAAATACTCGGAAGAATAGTCACCAAGAAGGGTGATATTGAATATTATGCATTATGCACTCTGATTTATGTTATCTTAGAGAAATGGCGGTTGAAATGTGGACACCAATTATTGAACAGAATATGTAACAATTATTCCACTTTTATTATTTTGCTTAAATAAAGCAAGGGCGTACCATATGTTCTTGATGTAACACCTCCCTGGATGCTCAGAGAAAGACTAAGCAACAGACAGCATCACATCTCCTGCTAATTTTCTTTCCATGGCTTATTGAATCTAAGAGCATAAGAAATGGCTTTGATTGGGATGATAACGGTGTGTGTCCTAGAGCATGATTATTTTTAGAGTGCATTGAGGATCTTAAAAACCCCCAACAACTCTTATTTCTGTTTACATTGAAAAGAATAAGTAGATCCCTGGTCAAGGTGCTTATAGAAGGCAGTGATCTGTTTTTCTCTCCCACATCTATGTTTCTTTTCTTATTTTTAAAAAAATATAATTTATTGATTTTAGAGAGGCAGGACGAGGGAGAGAGAGATAGAAACATCAATGATGAGAGAGAATCATTGATCGACTGCCTCCTGCATGGAGATCGAGCCCACAACCCAGGCATATGCCCTTGGCCGGAATCGAACCTGGAACCCTTCAGTCCACAGGCCAATGCTTTATCCATTGAGCCAAACCAGCTAGGGCTATGTTTCTTTTAGCTCTCTTCCCTTCCTCTCTCTCTAAAAAGCAACAGATGCTCCAGTCAGATAGTAATGATGATACCTTTTTTTAAAAACTTCTTTGGCAATATTCATTTCAGAAAGACCTGGAATTATTTGAGCATAAAATTCTTGGTTTGTCTATGTTTAAAGTATACCTGAATAATAAAGATGTGATGTATGATTCCTTGACCCCTTGGTGGTGGGGATGGGTGGAGGATCTAATGATGTGATTTTTATGGAAGACAATTCTTGCTATTACATTCAGATAGAGTGATTACTATTTTTTCTTACAAAATTGTCTACTTCAAAGAGTATTGCATTGATATGTAATGTTTAGAAAATGTTTTATTTTAATAAATTATTGATGTTGAAAGAAGGTCCATATTTTATATTTTTAAGGAAAATAATATTCTCATTCCTCTGTAAGAAAAGGGAAAACCTGATCCATGAGATCCTCCCTGTGTCTAAATCGGTCTCTGGTCTTAAGCTACGTATTTGCTGAGAGAGCAGTTTGACTTTCATTCTCTTGGAGGACCATTTAGTGCTAAGCTACTATGAGAAAGTCAATCTTTCTTCCCCAGAATCTAACTTACAAAGAGAGCCAACAGACAGCATAAAAAATAGCTTCCCCTTTATGTCATCTTTCTTTGTAACCCTCATTTAGAAAATGATTCTCAAATGTTTCTTTTATCTCTTTTATCAGTTGTTTTTCTTTTTTGAGAACTAAAAAGAGGTATGCTGAGAATGGGCTATCTTCTGTGACATCAAAGTTTATATCTAAATGAGGGTCTATTGCTGATAATGGACCCAACTTAATTTATTTTTACTCAGATTGTCAATAAAAGGCTATTGCTATGGCAATCTTGGCTACTAGACACAGAGTATGTAGCGATAGCTAATAAAGAGCCAAATAAGGTAGACGTTTGGAAGGACAGGAACCTTTCTTCCCGAAGAAGGGTAAACACGTGAGGAAAATAGATCTGTGTTCCCCAGTGGTGCTGGCAAGGCTGAGCTGCCAACACCAGCTTCCCAGAGCAGCAGCCTCAGGCCTCCTGCGCTGAGCTGGCTGTGAAGTGCATGCAGTCAGTCTTCCCTCCGGCAGAACAGCTCGTGGAGCAGGCACTCACTGAAGTGGACATGGGGGATTCTTACACAGCAAGGCTTTGCTCTGCTAATCTTCTGGGGCTGCAGAGGGAAGGACTCTTACTTCCAGTTGTTCGCTAGGGATGTTTTAGACAATCGTTGCCTTGGGTTGAGCTCTTTGTAGTTTGCTGGCCTGGAGCCATGTTCCTTTAGTGTGTCACCGGACTCACATTGAGAGAGATGTTCTTTCATTTCCTTATATCCCCGGTTTGCACTTGTCAATTGTGAGGATGCAAAAAAAGAACGTAAGGAAAGAGCTGCCCACATGCTAGTGATTTCTAGTGTCTCCTTCACCATCTATGTGGAGGAAGAATTAGAAGGCAAGGCGAGTGGCTGGCACTGGGGCTCCAGGTTCAACCCAATTTGGGTCCACAATCTGGGTTCAAAAGTTGACTGGTTGATGATTCTTCCTCTAAGGTAAAATATACCAGAAGAAAATATTTTTCTAAATGAGACCAAATGCTGTGAAGTGACTAGGTGGTGATTATTTTAACTTCATTAAAATGGCAAAAGTCAACCCATTTCTTATCCTCTTATTAATCCAAGAGAATTAATAATGGAACAATTAATGTAGAGGCCAATGGAAACAAAGGCTCTTCCTTGGTGACCTCTAGAGTTCACATAGGTCTCTTTACAATGGCCCCTCCTCATATTAATGCCCTTTCTCTACCCCCTGCACCTCCCATCCCTGCCATAGCATAAGCAAAGGCGTCAGGATGGAAGAATGTTATCATTCACAAGTTGGAGCTCATAGTTTATCTTTGTTATTGATGTATATTTTGGAGATAGGTCACATAATGGAGCTCTGATTTTGTCATATAATTTATGTAGCAGAGTTTACAGATTGTCCCATTCAGATGTTCTGTCATGTTTCTGACAATTATAGTTCCCTGAATCCTCTCTCTTTCCCTCAGGGTATCATGAAATTGTTGTGATTTGGGGTGTAAATACTTAACCTCGAGGTGGGGTGTGTGTGCTGAGACCCTTCCTTCTCTTTATGGAAGATTGTCCCACTTTTCTGAACCACCTCTGCTGCTATACATGCACCTAAATCTAGAAAAAACAATTACCTAGTGGACCCCCTCTTTGTCTCATAAATTCTTTCATATTTCATTTTCAGTCTTCTATATTGTGGTATCAGAGAGGCCTCAGGAGAAAAGTCCACATTGAAAGTATTCACTCAGATATTTTAATTAGTGGGTTATTTGTAATAATGTTTTTATTGATTTTTTAATATTTTTTATTTTGATATTTACAATTTGGAAATTAAACAAACATAATAGTATCTTTGCTAATTCATCAAAAGGTAAATATATTAAGTTTATTGTGAGTTTTTTGACCCCTGTGGGAGGTGATCAAACCAATATTGACTTGGCTTACTCTAATCTTCATATGGTCAGCCACTATGTAACACTGTGGATGATTCCCAATGAGAAGGCCACACTTCCCCCTCAGAGCACTGGCCAAATAATAATCAGGTAATTGGAATATATGGCATTTTTCAGATGGCATTTTCATCTGAAAACTAATGCCTACTAGCCCTAGCTCTTTAACACTCTCTGTGTTATCCTATTAAGCAGTTGGGTGAAAAATTTTGGTCCCCGTGGCTGGCACATAGTAAGTATTCAATAGTTATTTGTTGAATATCTTTTTTTTTGGTCTTTTTTTTCTTTATTGTCTAAAGTTTTACATATGTCTCCTTTTTCCCCTCTTGAACTACCGCGCGCCCCCCCCCCCCAGCCATTCCCACCCCAGGAAAGCCCCTACCACCCCAGTGTCTGTGTCCATTGGTTATGCTAATACACATGCATACAAGTCCATTGGTTGCTCTCTAACCACCCCTCAGCCCCCTCCGCACCTCTCCTGCCATTTGTCTCTGGATCTATTCTTGTTCATCAAATTATGTTGATCATTATATCCCACATATGAGTGAGATAATGTGATATTTATCTTTCTCCAACTGGCTTATTTCACTTAACATAATGCTCTCTCAGTTCCATCCATGCTGTTGCAAATGGTAAAAGTTCCTTCTTTTTATAGCAGCATAGGATCCATTGTGTGGATGTACCACAGTTTTTTAATTCACTCATCTGCTGATGGACACTTAGGTTGTTTCCAAATCTTAGCTATTGTAAATTGTGCTGCTATAAACATAGGGGTGTGTATATCCTTTCTGATTGGTGATTCTGGTTTCTTGGGATATAGTCCTGTGGCGGGCCAGCTCAGCCAAGGGTTTGGCGAGCATGAGAGGGGGCAGCGAAGGATGTAGAAAAGACAGACGAAGAGAATAAGCTGGATCTAGGTGAATCTTCCTGTGCCTGGCTAAGGCCACAGAGAGAGACCCAGACAGCAAGCTGAGCCTTTATTTTATAGCCAGAGATAAACAAGGTAGTGGTCACCATAGTTACAATGTTCTTGTGCCTTTCACTTGTTTTGGCAGCACTTGCTGCACCTCCCACAGCCCATTAGCTACCCAGATAAGATCTAGGGAGCATCATAAGGTCAAGCTTAATTATGCTAAGAGGGCTGTGCCCTCTAAGCTGGGACTTGTTTGTGGCTTTGCCAACAGGTCAGCCTGAGGCTTAACCCTACATAGTCCTAGGAATGGGATTACTGGGTCAAATGGGAGTTCCATTTTTAACTTTTTGAGGAAAGTCCATACTGTCTTCCACAGTGGTTGCACCAGTCTGCATTCCCACCAGCAGTGCACCAGGGTTCCTTTTTCTCTAGATCCTCACCAGCACTTGTCGGTTTTTTGATTTGTTGGTGATAGCCATTCTGACAGGTGTGAGATGGTATCTCATTGTTGTTTTGATTTGCATCTCTCAGATGATTAGTGACTTTGAGCATGTTTTCATATGCTCTCAGCCTTCTGTATGTCCTCTTTCAAAAAGTGTCTATTTAGGTCCTTTGCCCATTTTTTGATTGGGTTGTTTATCTTCCTTTTGTTAAGTTGTATGAGTTCTCTGTAAATTTTGTAGATTAAAACCTTATCTGAAATAGCATTGGCAAATATATTCTCCCATGCAGTGGACTTTCTTGTTGTTTTGTTGTGCAGAAGCTTTTTATTTTGATGTAGTCCCATTTGTTTATTTTCTCCTTAGTCTCCATTGCCCTAAGAGCTGTGTCTGTAAAGATATTGCTATGACATATGTCTGCTATTGTGCTGCCTATGGAGTCTTGTAGGATTTTTGTGGTCTCCTGTCTTACATTTAAGTCCTTTAGCCATTTTGAGTTTGTTTTTGTGTATGGTGTAAGTTGGCGATCTAATTTCATTTTTTTGCATGTATCTGACCAAATTTCCCAACACCATTTATTAAAGACTGTCTTGATTCTATTGTATGCTCTTGCCTCCTTTGTCAAATATCAATTGAGCATAATGGCTTGGGTCCATTTCTGCGTTCTCTGTATGTCTCTATATGTTCCATTGGTCTATATGTCTGTTCTTATACCAGTACCAGGCAGTTTTGAGAACCGTGGCTTGGTAATATAGCTTGATATCTGGTATTGTGATCCCTCCAACTTTGTTCTTCTTTCTCAGGTTGCTGTGGCTATTCGGGGTCTTTTTTTATTCTAAATGAATTTTTGGAGAGTTTGTTCTAGATCTTTGAAGTATGCCCTTGGTATTTTAATGGGGATTGCATTGAATCTATAGATTGCTTTGGGTAGTATGAACATTTTAATGATGTTGATTCTATCAATCCATGAACATGGTATGTTCTTCCATCTGTTTATGTCTTCCTCTATCTCTTTTTTCAATGTCTTATAGTTTTCCAAGTACAAGTCTTTTACCTCCTTAGTTAAGTTTATTCCTAGGTATCTTAATTTTTTTTGCTGCAATGGTAAATGGGATTGTTTGCTTCATTTCTCTTTCTGTGAGTTCATTATTGGTGTATGTAAAGGCCATAGATTTCTGGGTGTTAATTTTGTATCCTGCTACATTGCCAAATTCATTTATTAGGACTAGTAGTTTTTTGATGGAGTCTTTGGGGGTTTTCTATGTATAGTATCATGTCATCTGCAAATAAGGCCAGTTTTACTTCTTCTTTTCCAAAATCGGATGCCTTTTATTTCTTCTTCTTGTCTGTTTGCTATGGCTAGCACTTCCAGTACTACATCGAACAGGAGTGGTGAAAGTGGGCATCCCTGTCTTGTTCCTGTTCTCAGGGGAAATGAGTTTAGTTTTTGCCAGTTGAGTATGATGTTGGCTGTAGGTTTGTCATATAAGGCTTTTATTATGTTGAGATATGCACTTGAGAAGAATGTATAGTCTGTGGCATTGGGGTGAAATTATCTGATGATGTCAATCAATTCCATCTGATCTAGTGAGCCATTTAGGATTGATGTTTTTTTGCTGATTTTTTGTTTAGAGGATTTATCCAGTGGTGTTAGTGGGGTATTAAAGTCCCCTACTATGACTGTATTGCTGTTAATATCTTCCTTGATATCCTCCAGAAGTTTTTTTTTATATATTTGGGTGCTCCTGTATTGGGTGCACATATGTTTACCAGAGTTATATCTTCTTGTTGAATGGCTCCCTTTAGTTTTATGAAGTGGCCTTCCTTATCTCTTATTATGGCCTTCACTTTGAGATCTAATTTGTCAGATGTAAGTATTGCTACCCCAGCTTTTTTTTCATTTCCATTTGCCTGAAAAACCTTTTCCCACCCCTTCACCCTCAGTCTGTGTGAGTCCTTTATTCTCAGGTGGGTCTCCTGTAGACAGCAGATATATGGGTCATGTCTTTTTATCCTCTCAGCTACCCTATGTCTTTTGATTGGGGCATTTAATCCATTTACATTTAAAGTTATTATTGATAGGTACTTGTTTATCGCCATTTTTATTCTTTAAAATGTGTTCCTTTTTCGCTTCCTATTTCTTCTTTTTACAGCAGTCCCTTTAGCATTTCTTGCATTGCTGGTTTGGTGGTAATAAACTCCCTTAGTACTTTTTGTCTGTGAAGCTCCTGATTTCACCCTCAACTTTGATTGATAGCCTTGTTGGGTACAGTATTCTTGGATTCAGGCCCTTGCTTTGCACGACTTTGTATATTTCATTTCATTTCCTTCTGGCCTGATGTGTTTCTGTTGAGAAATCAGTCAATAGTCTGATGGGAGATCCCTTGAAGGTAACTTTCTGTCTCTCTCTGGCAGCCTTTAAGATTCTTACTTTGTCGTTGGTGTTTGCCAATTTAATTATAATGTGTCTTTTTGGGTTCATCCTCTTTGGGACTCTGTGAGGTTCTTGGACTTGTGTGAGTTTTTCTTCCTCCCAATATCAGGGAAGTTTTCTGTCATTATTTCTTCAAACAGGTTTTCTATTCCTTGCTCAGTTTCCTCTCCTTCTGGGACCCCTATTATGTGGATGTTGTTTTGTTCCGTGTTGTCCCAAAGTTTCCTTAGGGTCTCCTCCTGTTTTTTAAGTTTTCTTTTCCAGTTGCTGCTGTGCTTGGGTATTTTTTTTTACCTTGTCTTCTAGCTCACTGATGCAGTCCCCTGCTTCGTCTAGTCTACTGTTGATGCTTTCTATTGTGTTCTTTATTTCAACGATGTGATTTTTCATTTCTTCTTGGTTCTTCATTTCCTCTTGGTTCTTACACATATTGTTGAATTTGTCTTCCATCCTTTTTAGCATCCTTATGACCATTGCTCTAAATTCTTACTCTGACATATTGCTTGCCTACATTTTGTTTACTTCCTTTTCCGGTGATTCCTCCTTTTCGTTCATGTGGGGGCTGTTTCTTTGTCTCACCATGTTCACTCCTTTCAGGTGGTCTGGTTATGTAGCTCTCTCTCTCCTGTGTTGACTTAAAGGCACAAAATACAACATGACAAGACACAACGCACAGGGCACCAAACACAAATGTATTCACTATACCAATAACCCCAAATAAAGGTGACCACCAGAGAAAAGAGAATTAGGGAAGAAAAAAGAGTGCAAAAATGATATTGAGAAAAGGAAAAAATGTAAGAGAGAAAAAAAAGAGAAGAAAAAAGAAGGGGGAAAATATATGTATATGGGGAGAAAACTCCAAAAAACCAACAGCTAATACAAAAAAAATGCAAATAACAAGCACTCTGCGATGAATTCAAACAACAACTAATCCAAAATATGCAAACAACAAACACCCAGCTGAATCTGAGGAGGCAGAGCTCTCTCTACATGATCTCTGACCTTTCTGACCACAGATTGCCTCACCAGCTGTGTTTAATTCACCAATTCCGGGCGGATGTTGTTTGATTCAGCTGTTTCTTCTATCTGCTCTGTGAGAAGGTGCAGGGCCCAGCCACCTATTCGGCGCCGCTTTTGTCTTCCCCTGGACAAACATTTTAGGTGCCTGCAGCCGGGGAAGCTGGAGTCTTGGTGTATCGTGGGTTCGCAGATGAGGCAGCTAGTCCCTGGGTGATGTGGTTGTAGGGTCCCAGGAGGTTTCCAAGGTCTCCCTGGTTGAAGGTAAGGCTGGGATTCTGATATGTTGAATATCTTTTTAAAGTTGAATTAAAATGATATAAATCTTTTATTTAAGCACTCACTTGGTTAATTTGAAAATAGATTATTTACCATACAAGGGAATGGCATTCAGTGTGATGAAATCAATTATCAAAATTCAGTCTTCACATTTTGAAAACATTGTTGCTTTATCTAGGCATTTTATGACTATACATTTATTAACAGAAAGATTGCTTCAATGTTCTTAGTAAGGGAGGACTGGCTGTATCTACATAGAGTGAAATGAACAATTAAAGTAACCATATAATTTAGTTGAGCCTGTTATCTTTACCTGTTTCATCTGGATCAGTCATGAAACTAAACCTGAGCAATGCTATGGAGGTCAGAGATACCAGGCCCTACCTTTTATGTCACTTCTAATTGGGAACCTTCATTTGGGGATTTGCTCTGCCTGTCATTTAGCACTTTTATGCTACTGCTACTTAACATTGTACCTTTATATAAAAACTAGATGCCCAATGCACGAAATTCATTTAAGAGTAGGCCTTCCTTTCTCCCGGCTGCCAGCACTGGCTTCCCTCTGGTACCCAGAACCCGGGCTTCCCTTGTAGCCCTGGCTTCATCCGGAAGGACGTCCAGTCTAATTAGTATATTATGCTTTTATTATTATAGATGCTAAAAAGTCCCTGGCTATTGTGTCTCAGTTGGTTGAGCACCTTCACATGCACTGAGAGATCACAGATTTGATGCTTGGTCAAAGCACATGCCGAAATTGTGGGCTCAGTCCCCAGTAGAGGTTGTGCAGAATGCAGCTGATCCATGTTTCTCTCTTCTTTCTCCCTCTCCCTTCCTCTCTCTATAAAAATCAATAAGAATGTATTTTTAAAAAATGTTAAAAGATCCAATTTAAACCAAATATTTCAATTATTTAGACAGTGTAAGCTTAAATTAATGTTTGTTTGTTTTGCCGAGTTGCTAGAGCCATAATTCCATGTAGGACAATTTATTTTGCTAAACAGCTCCCAAACCCTCTCTTTTAATTTTTTTTTTAAAATCTTATTCATCTTTTGTTCTTCACTTTAATGTACCATTATTTATTATCTTTGTTCATCCAGATCATCTTTCTTACCGTCTTTGTTTATTTGGATGCCAGTTTGGTTAATGAAAGAGACTTTTATCCTTTCCCACATCATCAATATGTCACTTTTTTTTAGTCCCATTTCAGCGTCTGTTGTTCATGTTATTTAATGATTGAGATTATTTGCCTTTTTTTAATTCCTTCTATAAGTTTTTTGTCCCCCAAATCTTTTTAAATTATGGGGTGACAGAGGGCAAGAGTTAAAAAGGAGAAAAGTGAAGTAAAGCTAATGACCAGTTTATCCTAGAGTTTAAATGTGTGGATTTAATTAGCAAGCCCAAAGGGCAGATCTCTGTTCTTCTCTTGCAAAGGAACAAGAGTGTGTTATTTATGTTTTAGTTCATAAATTCCTAGGCTGCAGAGATCATGCCTATTTAAATTAAGTGCCCAGCTCAGCACCATAAGATGATGATAATGCAGTCTGATAAATGAGAGCTATTTCTACTGTTGTTTCTTTCTACAATTCCATTTTCTTGTTGTCCTGACTATATATGCATGACTTAAATGAGTTGCTACTGTATTTTTACATCAGCAAACTTAGGTAGACAGCTAAGATGAAAAACAGTTTCCCAGACTTCCACAATCACATAATAGAAGACGAAAGATCTAGAAGCCATTTACCCCAAAGTTCACTCACTAGGCTATGTATACACTAAGGAAGGCGAAATATTAGTAATTATAGACAAAATGGACAGTTGTAAACCCTAAATCTATGTAAGCATACACCCTCTATTTTCTTTGACCATTCTGGTTTTTTGATCATTGCTAAATTAAATATGAATTACTGTGGCTGTTTTCCTAGGAAGACCACTGGAACTGGGCTTTTTAAGTTTGACTTGAATTCACTGCATTATCTACCTCTGCTCAGATTCTACCCTTTCTCATTAATGTGGCTGTGATTCATGGTTCAATATTTGTATGCATATATACTATTTCTGATCCGAACGTCTATGTGCATTGAGTATGTAACCACATTCCTTTACCCATAGCTGTCTACTGTCACACCTCTATGAATGAATGTATGGCATATATTTCTCTGTACATTTTTATCACTTTTTTTTCAAACACTTGATTTTCCAACTATTATTCCCCCACACAAAAACACTCTGGCATTTAAAAAAATAAGGAAAGAGTTATGTGATAGTGAATACAGATCCTTTTAACCAAGAAATGCCTTCTTTATTCAAGAGATTTGTCACCTTTAGTGTGTCTTGTAATATAATTTAATTAGTTATAAGTATGTCTGTGGCTATATAATGTTTCTTTTTCTACTAAAGAATGACATTATGATTTTGCAATGCATAGATACCGCCATAAAGAATTTATTATTGTGCATATTTTCCTAAATATAAGTGATTTAGGTGCACTTCAGTGTTATTAAGTTGTGAATTTAAGACTGCATAGAAATCAGTAGAGCCAAGCAAAGTTAGCTGAGAATAATTTAAGGAGAGCTTATAAAGCACTTCCATACAAATCAAATGAGATGATCGACACCAAGAGAACAATGTTTTATTTTAAAGGACTCCACCTAGAGAAAATAGTGTTGTGTGCTAACTGAATGACACAAAATGGCAAAAAAATGTGGAAATTAAGGATTACTTCACATCTTTATGTTTTAAAGAAAAACTATCAACCTCTTCAGTGATGTGAGTGTTTATCATCTTGTCAAAAAAGTTATATCCTTGTTTCTTGGGTGACTGATGAGTGTAGAGCTGTAAAAGAGTTGATTTTTCTTGCTCTAGCTGATATCTTTTTCCATTCTTGCAAATTTACACCTGGTAGAAGCAATATTGTTGCCAGCTACCTGGGGACAGGCATGATGGAAATAGGAAAATTTGCCACATCTATTTTTCCCACTAGAGTGCCATCGTTTGGGTTGCTAAACCTTGTAGTTTGAGTAGAGGGTCTATCCAACACTTTATTTAAAAATATTTTTTAACCTCCCCCTTGGGTTCCCTGTTTTACAGACTGGATCTGGCCATATTATATTTCTGGTAAGGAGACTAATGCTCTCTTTCCCATCTGCAAAGATTTTTCTTCTTTCTGTGTTTATTTCTCTTTAAATGCATGATACCCTTCACAAGAGAGGTGGGGCTATCTATATAATCTATATAATAAAAGCCTAAGCGACAGCTGTGGTGGAACGACCAGAACGACTGGTTGCTATGATGCTCACTGACCACCAGGGGGGGCAGATGCCCAACGCAGGAGCTGCCCCCTGGTGGTCAGTGCATTCCCATAGGGGGAGCGCTCTTCAGCCAGAGGCCGGGCTCACGCTGGCAAGTGCAGTGGCAGTGGCAGGGGCCTCTCCCGCCTCTGCAGCAGCACTAAGGAGCAGTGAGCCAAGCGGTAAGGAGCAGTGAGCAGGTGGGCAGTAAGGAGTAAGGGGTCCTGGACAGTGAGGGGGATGTCCGACTGCCAGTTTATGCCTGCTCCCCACAGGGCGATTCTGATTCTTTTGATCATTACTAAATTAAATATGAATTACTAAATTAAATATGAATTACTGTGACATCCCCCCGAAGGGTCCCGGAGTTCGAGAGGGCACAGGCCGAGCTGAGAGACCCCCCCACACCCAGTGCAGGAATTTCATGCACCGGGCCTCTAGTTTTATATAATGTAATTGGATTAAAATTAATCTCTAGCGATTATTAGAAAGATAACCAAAGCACATTCAATATTAAAAACAGGTAAATGATGACATCTTGAAAGCACAGGAAATCTCATTGTTTATGTTATTAAGTTGCAGCTTAATTACTTAGCAAAGTGATACTCAGTGAGCTACCTGTGAGCCAGAAATGTAGTATTAATCTTTATAATGGCCTTATATTAAGTTTGTATAGTGCCTTCCTGTTCTCAATGTGTTTTCACATGTAGTCTCGCATCTGAGTCTCTAAACAAAGGAAAAGAGTAAAGAATAGTTTCTCTCTTTTACTAGAGACAAACAAAGGGTCAAAGAGATGAGGTGCTTTGGCCAAATTTACAATTAATCAGTGATATGAGCTATCGCTGATAACTATTTGAACTTAGTATTCTAGTTGTTGAGGCGGTAAATAAATCAGACTACAGGGTAAATAAAAGTTGGCATAAAAGGTAACTGGAGTGGTTTTGGAGCTATTAGTCATTATTCTGTTCAGTCAGCTAGGAACTCTGATTATGGAATTCGCATTTTTAAAAAAAACAGGCAAAACTCCAATTCCTCAGTTTAGTGAAAGGCCAATTTATATTAGTTTGATTTATTACAAATTTGCAGGTGTTTTTAAAGCCTTCACAGGTATAGGAATTTATGTGAACTCAGAAGCAAAGGATGTACATACATCCATTAGATAAATGTCCTATATTCGTCAATTCCTCCATCTCCAGAATATCAATATCTTTGTCACTACAAAATATGAACTATACCCTTTAGAATGGGCCATGTAGTCTATTCAGTTCATGAGATGTCTGGTTAATTGACCAGTTAGGTTATCAATTTCAGTGGTTCCTGTTTGAGTGGTTATGTTGGAAAACATCCTGTTTGCCTTATAGGAATAAATTGAAACCACAAAAATGTTTCACTCCAGTTACCATGCTGTTAATATTCAAATTTCTTCTCATTCAGATGGTTGAATGGACAGGATAGAAATGAAATCCTTCATCTCCTCACTGATGATTTTTCTTCTAATGAAACTGAGGGGTGGATGAAATTTTATACTTTTAAGTTAGTGACGTTGATTTGTACTCGACACTCTTAAAGTACTAGTTATTCTTTGCTTTGCATTTCTCCACTAATAATAGGTTTTCTATCCAATTTATTTTATGATAGCACGCACATATAGACATGGTTTATAGAACCTTTGTAATGAGGCCACTAGCTATTCTAGCTTTAAAAGCATCAACATAAGTAGTAACCCACTCAGTGTTGGTACTTGCTCTTTATGGGTAATTAAAATGATCTGAAATCAAAATGAGAATCATAAATAAAGCTCAGTTTCAGAGATCCAGGCAGTAAGAAAAGTAGTTCAGACTGCTATTAAGTAACATGAATGCTCTTTCGGCAATGTATGAATTCTGTTTCTGAATTGTTATATATTATAAAAATGTTCACGTTCTTAAAAACATTTCTCTGTAATTTTAATTGAACATGTGCAAAAAAGACACAAAAATTTTTATATTCGGGCAGAAGAGGCAGTTGTGTTTCTGGTGTGGCATAAGCGATTATGAGAATACCTACCTTAAAATAGATTTCCCAGCCCTAACCTGTTTGGCTCAATGGATAGAGGGTTGGCCTGTGTACTGAAGGGTCCCGGGTTCGATTCCAGTCAAGGGCATGTACCTTGGTTGCGGGCACATCCCCAGTAGGGAGTGTGCAGGAGGCAGCTGATCAATGTTTCTAACTCTCTATCCCTCTCCCTTCCGCTCTGTAAAAATCAATAAAATGTATTTTAAAAAAATAGATTCCCCAATCCTCAACAATCGCCACAGCTAGGAGAAACCTGAGAGCTGAGAGAGTGTAGGAAGAAGGTGGGGAGGACTTGAAAGGATAAGAGGAGGGCGCGCAAGACCAATGTCTTCCATTTCTTGATTTTGTTTAGTGCTAGTCCCAAATTTGTTAAGTTTTTGGTTAATCATTAGTCTACTTGATTGCATCTTCGCTATCAACATTAGTAGAACTCACCTCTTTCTGAGACCTCATCTTGTATTCACTATTCTGAGATTTAACTTTCTACTATACCAGTAGTAATCTTTGTTGCTACCAATTTTGGGGAGCTTTCTGAGAGTTTGGTCCTAGGAAGTGTGCGCTGGACACAGTATTGCATTTAAAGTTTGCAACCACTCTGGAAGTTGTATCATTTCTATTTTACATGCAAGGAATCTGAGGGCTAGAGAAGTGTATAACAAATCATCGCAAATTTAGCACCTTAAAGCAATACATAATTCTCTGGGTTAGGATTTGGGCTTAGCTGAGTACCCAGAGTCTGCAAACAAGGTCTTGGCTAGGCTGCCAAGTGGAGCAGAGTCGATCCTTATTGATTCCAGTTCTTGGCGGAATCTGGTTCCTTCTGGCTGTATGACTGTGGGCCTTCGATATTTGCCAGCATTTGACTTGAAGTTTCTTGACTTCAGATTCTTGCCTGGGAGCTTCTCCAACATGGCCATTTACTCCATACAAGAAGGGTCTCTGGCTGCAATCTGCTAAAAACATCTTATGTAACATAATGTAATCACAGGCCAGCATCTTAGCACCTTTGCCATGCAATATAACAATCTCAAGATTAATATTCTATCATTACTATGCCATATTCTAGGTTAGAGGTAAGTCACAGGTGTCCACACCCAAGGCAAGGGGATTACAAAGGGCAGGAACACCAGGGGGCAGGGGCCATGAGAGCCACCCTGAGGTCTTTCAAGAGATCCTGCAACTAAGCCTTTCTGATCTTTTTCTATGGAAATATTGGAAATGAGGCTGCCTCAGTGGCCCCACCATATGTCCTTCATCAGATACACCATATGCATTTCCACTTAGTAATTTCAGTTAATAAAATCTCTCCATTTGATGTGCTTTTTGTGGTATTAAATTACCCTAGTTTGGAGGGACTTTCATTTCCATAGTATATAAGTAATAAGTCTTTTCCTTAAAAACAGTCTTGTAGCTGAGAAACAAAAACATTTCTTTGTAGCATCCTGAGGCATGTATTTGTGTAACTAGTTATAATTTGTTGTTCCGTTTTTTTCCAGTTTAATCATTGCTTTTTTAGTTTTGCATGAACTAGGAATAAGAGAAATTTTTGTTATTGAATACTATCACAAAGCATGAGAAAATAAGAGAGCTGTACAATGGGGAATCTTACGTAATAAAAGCCTAATACGCAAATTGTCCCCTCGGGTGGTTGTTCGACCTGCAGACCGTGAGTTTGACCGCTCGCTATGACATGCGCTGACCACCAGGGGGCAGCGTGGAACATGGTGGGAATCAGCAACATGGCACTGGTAACAGGCAGCAGTGGAGGCGCTGCCAGCCCTGATGGGCCCCAACAAGAGCGGGGCCACGGCAGGATTGTGGAGCATGTGAATGGGTGGCACCAGGCCGAGGTGGGTGTGAGCAGGGTCACAGGTGCTGCCCAGGGCCCAGACGTCAGATGCTAGTGCTTCAATCACCGGCCAGGCCTAGAGACCGAACCCGTGCACGAATTTCGTGCACCGGGCCTCTAATAGATACATAAGCATCAGCTGAACTGCCTTTTTTACTTTAGGGAAAGAGAAAAAAAAACAATAAGAAAAGGGGAAAAAAACCCCACACTGAATGACATTCAGATCCAGGATTCATGGGGTCATGGAAACATAATTCACTTTCCTGCACTAAATAATGTTTCAAAATGCGGCAGTGAGAATGAATAAGCTCGAGAAGAGGGTGCAAAGTGTTGTTGTGTGAGGGGAGTGCTTTACTCAGTGCTTTCAGGCTGCAGCTGCAGGTAATGATTAGGGTCTACAACTTAGTCCTGGTATAAAGAACCTGTCCTTCCAAGGGAAGAATAATTTTGTTCTTCATTGTTTATTATATTCCCAGGGCCCAACATAATTTCTGTGTTCCCTGATTATGCCATTAGCTCCATAGAAAAGAGGACTTTGCTTCTGTGTGCTGCACACAGGAGCCCAGGAAGGCAGCACTTTTGGTAATCTACCTTAATGCTTTGTTTTGCTTCTCTTTTTTGCTCACAAGCATGGCTATTAAACCTGTATCAGCCACAGTCCCAATAGGAAACAGATGGCACTTGCAAATGAGGATAATTCCAGGATGGTTTATTTACAAAGGGCCTGTTTGCAAAGGGTAGCACAGTAACCTGGTTTAATAATGATAGAGCTATTATCACTCCTGGGCCCAAGAGAGAGAAGGGGGAGCAGCTTTCAGAAAACAGAGGGCCTTGCATGGAGAAGTCCAGTTTGGTGAAAGGACATGGCCAACCAGAAGCTACCTGGCAGGAAAGGAATAAAAGGCATGCATATCCCCACCTCCCTGTCCCCTTCGGGCCCCCCAAACTGCTGCCAGGGTCCCTCTGTCAAACCCCAACTGACAGTCACAGTACAAGGACGCCGCTTGATGCAGTACACAGAGCTCAGAGGCAGAAGGCAAAGTAGGATCTGGAGGAGCAAATAGGATTTGGCACAAATTGCAATGTATGGAAATTAGAATATTTGAAATGCAAGTTTTTCTCTGGGTTGTGATCATCAGAATTGATTAATAACAAATATTTAATACTTATGAGGCATTTTAAAAGGCTTTGAGACCCTTGTTTTGTTGAATGAGAAAGGCAGGACAAAACAAAACAAAAAAAGTCCCTCATTTGTTGGGCCTATGTCAAGGCAAATGAGATTTCTCCAAGCAGGATATGTTATTTTCTTTCGAAGTTTTCTGCAATTCTAATCTACTAGGACAGTCAGATGGCTATTCTCTCCAGTGGCACTTAATCAACTGGGGTTTTATTAGAGTATTTGTTAGATATATAGGTCAGTGCCTAGATGTTAGGGTTCTGTGAAAGGGAAGGTTTCAGACACATGGAGAGACTTGAAAGCATTTGCAAAGTAACACATAGGCAATTTTAGGATGATACAGCAAGTGCTGACAGATCACTTCTAGGATGCAAAATTGGGGATAATGATATTGGATACATTCTTGAGACATCGTCTTTTAAAGGTGTATGATTATATAGTTCTTTTCCCTCACGTTGTCATATGTTTTCAAATGTGGACGTTTAAGAGAGTCAGGTGAAAAAGGAACCATAGAAAGAGTGAAAAGACAAGTTGTCGAGTGTGGGAAAATATCTGCCACACATATAAATTACAAAGGACTAAGACCCATTGTATTTATAAAATATGTAAAATATCTAGCCCTGGCTTGGTAGCTCAGTTGGTTGGAGATTAGTCCGGATACACCAAGGTTTTAGGTTGGCTCCCCAGTCAGGGAAGAACGCAAGTATCAACCATTGAATGAATTAAAAAGTGGAACAACAAATCAGTGTTTCTCTCTCCCTTCCTCTTTCTCACTTTCAAAATCATTTTTTTAAAAAAGTATAAAGCCACCCCTATAGCCCTGGCTGGTATTTCTCAGTGGTTGGGGCAACAGCCTTCACACCAAAGGGTTGAGGGTTCGATTCCTGGTCAAGGACACCTGCCTGGGTTGCAGGTTCGATTCACAGCCTCAGTTGGGGTGAGTGCAGGAGGCAACCAATCAATGTGTCTCTCTCAAATAGATGTTTCTGTCTCCTCTCTCTCTCTCCCCCTATTTCCCCCACTTCCACTTTCTCTAAAAATCAATGGAAAAATATCCTCAGGTGAGGATTAACAGACAAAGAAGAAAGCCACCCCTACATCAACAAAAATAAGACAACTATAAAAAAAAGAACAAACTACTTAAACTAGCACTTCACCAAAAAGAACATTCAAGTGACTGGTATACATTTGAGAATCATTCTCATTAATAGTAGGCGGAGAAATGTTAAATGAGATATAATTGCATATCAACAGTTGAAAAACATTAAACTGTTGAATAGTTTCAAGTATAAAAATATATGTGTGATTTTCATAAGGTTGACAGTAAATGATATAACCATTTTGAAGCACTGTTTTGCATTCTGGTCCAGTTGAAGATGTGATCTCTAAAGACCCTACAGTTCCTCTCCTGGGCAGTTCCCCTCGAAAGTGATTTGTACTTGTGCTCCAGAAATATGTATAAGAATCTCAAAGCAGCAGTTCATTCTAGTTCATTCCAGCCAATATGTGGAAATAATCCAAATATTCATCAGTAGTAATAGGGATAAATAAATTGTGGTATCGTCCTACAAGAAATTACTATCTGGCAATGAAAATAAATGAACCTTAGCTCCATGCAACAACTTGGATAAATCTCAAAAATGTGTTGAGTAAACAAAGCAAGACAAAGGAATACATACAGTATTTCTGTATTTTATGTTAAGTGAAAAGATAGACAAAAAGAAAACCCACACTCTGTGTACAGGTGCATTCTGGGGTCGTAAAACTATAAGGAAAAGAAAGGACATCATTACAAAAGGACAATGGTTACTGTGGTGAAGGTTGGGTTGTATTGGGGGAAGGCTCAAAAAGGAGGTTTTCTAGGTTGAGTTATTTCTTCCAAAGGTGGTGGTTACACTGGTGATAATTTGTACTTATTAAACTGTATGTGTATATAATCATTCAGTTTTCTTTCTGATAAAAATAGATTAACGACTTTTTAAAAGTCAATTGACTCTATTCTTCATGTTCTGCACTTTTATGATTGACTCTGCATGTCTCCCAAGGGTGTTGAAAGCCACTGTTCTTAAATTTCAGATTGTATTTCATGGTTGAAAATTTAAACATGAATAGCATAACAGGAAGTGTGATTCTACAGTAAATATCCATTAGATTTGCATCCGTATTTCTCTCCTTCTGGCATATGGAAAGCAAAGACATCCTTAAGGCATTCTTGGGAAACTTGGGGTTCTGAGGGAGAAAATCAATTCTATTATTAATGACTTAATTCTAAAGAGTAAGATAGTTGAGATAAGATATGGTGAGAAGTGAACACAAGGTAGTTAGGACTAGAAAAAGAACAGGCCTGAAGCTGGAAGCTGAAGCTCGGGAAGAGAAGCAACCTGGGCCCCAAGCAAACGGTAGGAAGCAGTCCACTCAAGCTTGTGTTTTTGTTGTTGAAAGGTTAAATCTGAGTTACTATTAATAAAGAAAGTGGAAGAAGCGAAGAAGCTCCCATGGAAATGGACAAATGCCTTTCTTTTTATAACTCTTGCAGCGGCTTTGGAAATTCTTGGATCCCTACAGAGACTTACTTTTTTTTCGGCATTTTTCCCAGGAATTAGAAGACAGGGCATTAGTGAGCCTGCTTGAGTTATAGGCATCATCCTTGGGAGATCTTGAGAGACCAGAATTCTGAGGGGTTTCAGAGGAGTGTTTGTCATAGGTGTGGTTGCGCCATAAATAATTCATCCATTCAGTATTTAGAGGCAGTTCACGCACTGCCTAATGAGGTATCTATTAGAAACAAAAGAAAGCAAACAAAAACCACGTGGATTTAGTACAAGATCATGCAATGAAGCTATGCTGTTGAATTATATGGGGTTTATGAACAAGTCTTCCTTTCTTCTCACATATGAGAACTCTATTATAAAATATATCTTTATCTATTTTAACTAATTGTACAAAATATATTATTATTTTTCAACCCTCCAGATTTCTGCAAAATAGAATTTGAAAAAGGCAAAGGATGTAAAGGAAAGATTTGGTCATTTAGCAAACTATCCTTCATTTTGAAAGAATGTGCCCTTTGTTTCAAGGCTTCTCAAACCTAATGCACTTGCCTCAGGATCACCTGAGAGTCTCACTCAGCAGTCTGGGGCAGGACCTAGGCGTCTGCGTTGCTAACAAGTACCCATGAGATCCCAAAGCTGCTGATCCAAGGGCCTGACTTTTAGGGAAAAGAGCACAGAGATCAAATGTAAGGTCCCAGCTAATTCAATCAGACAAGCCGACGTGCCCTCCTCACAGCTGTGATCAGGATGTACCTGAAATGGTATTCTGTCTTGTGTTTCGAGGTTTTCTTAGAGGTACATGCATGTGTACGTTTTTAAAGGAAAACAATGGAGCATTGAGTCTAGGCCTTACTCTTCTGAGCTAATTGTGAGACCAGGGAAACGTTTATCAAGGTATCCCTACTTTCAGTTATAGGATGAGGTTCTGGGGATCTAATGTACTAGTAAACATGGTGACTCTAATTAACAGTACCGCGCTGTGTACTTGAATGGTGCCAAGAGAGTACATCTTAAGTGCTCTCATCACACTAAAAAATGGTAGCTAATGTGAGGGGATGGGAATGTTAATTAGCTGGATTGTGGTAATCATTTCACAATGTATATGTATATCAAATCATCACTTTGTACACCCGAAACATATAGAATTTTGTCAATTATACCTCAGTAAAACTGGAAAAATTATATTTTGCAAATTTTTAAGGTGTTAGATTAAATTATTTCTAATGTCTCCTTTGGCACAGCACCCCTTAACTCATAAAGGATAGAGCACTCAGTATGGGTTTTCATGATGATGAATGTGAACCTGTCTTTTTTCCTACATGGTTTTTTTTTTACTTCCTTACTATATATGTTTTTATTTTTCCCCCTCTTTAATAAGTTTAAATATCCATTTCCCAATGTCACTGAGAAATATTTCCTTCTTTTTTTAAGAATAGCATTTAATACTCTTCTCTTCCATTGTTCTTTTTATGAATATGGATGTGTCTATGAAGGCTAGTAACCTATTATTACAAAACCTGTAAGGTCTAGCTATGTTTACTTACCTTGATGCTTAATTTGAAGAAAAGAAGGAAAATAAACAAGAATAAAGTCTAATTATAGTGTCATAAATTTATTTTTTTAATGTAATAGTGTCTGAAGTCTCAAACATGGTCATATAAGCACAGACTATCATATCATGTAGCTTAGTTTGGAATAAACTGTGAAATAAATCTTGTACAAAACAGCTGTTCTAAAAATGAGCTTTTCTTAATCAGGTGAAATTATTAGCATAGTTAATTCCCTTTAAAGAAATTTGTTTGAATAAAATTTTAAAATTCCTCAGTAGAAGACTTCCTAAGAGTTAGACAATAATTTAGAAGTTCTGGTTCTGAGCAAGTTTATTTATGGACCAGGGGATATGCTGACAACCTCAGTTTTTTTCCAGCTCTGTGGCTCATTGAGTGAAAATACTTTTCTAAACATTGATGCATCACACGATCGAGACCATAATCACAAACTCTGAAGATAGAGAACATTTTGAAGCATCCAGTACTCACTGCCAGGGCACTTAAACCTGACCCTGGAGCCCAGAGATGTCATGAGACCAACTCTGGCGAGCCAGATTCTTAGTGTGTTTCTGCATCTTTCCCATGGTCAAAGTTTCCATTGATTTTAAAAGAATTCCTCAGCAGCTACTGGGAATCGGATGGAATAGATAGTGCTGGTCACCTCTTGGACACACAATTGAATTCTGCTGAGATTAAAATTAATAGAAATCATTGGTTTTTGAGAGACGGCCTTATCCCCTGAGATGTGAGACTAAAGGTGGTTTTACTTTAAAATTACTGTTGGGAATAGAATTGTGTTATCCTAAGTTCTTCCTGAAATAGATGCCTGAGCTAGCCCCAGCCAGGCTCACAATACACTGGGATATCAGCATGTCTGGGTCTGAAGGCCCTCTGCTGTACTGACTTCCGCACCCTGGCCCCGTGGTGGTGTGCTGCAGTCTGCTTCCACTAGCCCCAGTTGCGCATCTCCCAACTCTACTGTCAGTTGTCTCAAGTTAAATGGGCAAGAGTGGGAGTATTTACACCATAGAAATTGGCCCACTCTGTAAACTATAGCTTTACCTCCCATCGCCATCCTCAGTTGTTAAACATTAACCTGCACACCACATTCCTTGAAGGCAGAATCCCACTCTGCATGATTAAAGTCTCTGCATTTCCTGATGGCAGTCTCATCTTGTCTGTGCAGTACTGAGCACACCTATCTGAGAATGTTTGAAAGTTTCTTCCTGGCAGCATCAAAGAAAGAAGTGCAAAAGGTAAAAGTACAACTTTGAATAAGGAGAGTACATGAAAATGCCCCTTGTTTCTCTTATCTCTTCCAGTGAACTTTGCTTAGAGCACCTGGTTTTAAATAGTTTCCTCTCAGATGTCTGAACCCAGTAGCTCCAATTGTGCCTGCCACTTTAGGCACCAAGACAGCCAAAATACCAAGCAGAAACTCTAAGTATAAGACATGCATTATTAATGACAGAGATATTCCAACTCTTAAGAAGTTCGTTAAGATTCTAGGTTTCATATGTTTCCTTGAGACAGTAAAGTGTTCAGACATCAAGAAGATATATTTTAAAAGCTTTGAGTGGTTTGAGAAACTAGGGATATTTTGGCATTTGTTGGTTATAGTTTAATGGACTTAAATTGTTTTGCCAAATACTTCTATGCATTTGTGAGTGTGTGTGTGTGTGTGTGTGTGTACTTGGTTCTGACTGCCAGTTTACATTGTGAAACAGACAGAAAAATTTTAAATAGAAAAGAAAAGAGCCATCTCACAGGCAGCTAGTGGTCCAGTGCAGATGTAGAATGTTCCGCAATCTTAACTTAAAAAGCCCAGAGTTGGATTTCCAAAGTGTATTTTAAGTCCGGCCCAATGACGTGCAAAATTGTGCCCAGTGGAAAGATGCTGTTCAGAAGCCCTGTTAATTGGTCTCTTGTGCTGGAAAGAAAGGGTTTGGTTGGACAATTAAAGGTGCTGCTTTTCCCTTTTATATTCGTTCAAACATGCATCACTATTTGCTATTCATGAGTCTTCAGATCATTGCTTGCTGACATGATTCAGATGCAAAGATGTAAGAATGAAGATATTTTCTAAATACTGCTGTCATATGTGCCTGCCAGAAGTGCTCAATCATCCTTAAACAATCTTATTCATAGGGCTTTCTATAGTAATTATAATTCTACTAGAGGCCCAATGGATGAAATTCGTGCAAGGGCCTTGCTACCCCCGCCCCCCCCCCCACGGTGGTCATGGGCCTCTGCCGCCTCAACCTCAGCCCCCACCTGCTGCGCCTTTGTCAGGAAGGAAGGATGTCTGGTCTATTTAGCATATTTTGCTTTTATTATTATAGATTATCATCAGTTTGTTGCTGATTTTTTTTTTAGGGAATGAGTTCCCTCATGCTCTAAGATACCATGCTTCTTTTTAAGATTTTTGTATTTCAAAAGCTGTGCTATATCTTAATATCCATAAGATAAATAGGGTATAAATAGTACAACATTTCTTATTTATCACTAAATGCATTTAGATAATTATTTATCCACAAATATTCTTGTGACCAGTTGAGCATTATTATCCTTATAGATTAATGTAGTTGTACATACACGAAATTTATATAATGACTTTCTTTCTCTGTTACTATCGAAGTGTTTTCTATAAATATTCAGAAACATTAAATGACTCAAAGCTACTCAATGATTATCTCCTTAATACCTAAACATTTAGCTTGACCTTGATTATAGAAAAAGTAATAAAACTAATTTGCAAATGTCTCAAATTGTTCATTCTTTCTACTGTTGACCTTCTGTAGTCTGTTCTCCATACAGAATCAGGGTAATATTTTTAAAGCACGAAAAAGAGCCCTGCCTCTCTTTGACTCTATCTTCCACTTCTTTCTCTTTAATTCAATCACTGTTTTCAACCATTTTGACCTCAGTAATAAAACTAAGTAAAATTAGTTTTATTACTTTTTCTATAATCAAGGTCAAGCTAAATGTTTAGGTATTAAGGAGATAATGATATTGTCTTGGCCTAGAATACTATTCCCTCATTTTTTTTCAGAGCTGGTTCCTTTTCTTTATGAAGGTCTTAATCAAATCACCTGCTCAGAGAAACCCATTCTCACCAATATAGGCAAAATACCCCTGTTAACACTTTATTCAGTTACCCTATTTTACTTTCATTTTGCTATTTACCATCTCTTCCTGATGCTAGACCATAAGTCCGTGAAGTGACTATTCCTTCCTCAACCCATAACCTTAGCACTTACAATGACACATCAACATATGCAAAAGCATGGAGAGAGATGAGAACAAGGCATGTTCAGTGAACCACGTGATTTAGAGAGGCAGGATTAGTGGGTGCATAGAGTAAACATGGCATCCATCTCTAAGACTCTGCAATCTTCTTTTAAATGGCAGGATTGACCTAGTAGTCATGAAAGACAAATCCTAAATGTGAGGAGCACTGATAGCAGTGCTTCTTAAACTTTTGGTCTTGGGATCCTTGTACATTCTTAACAATCACCAGGAATCCCAAAGGGTTTTTGTTTGTGTGGAGTTTAAGAACTATGATGTTTACCACATTACCTGGTAGAAATTAAAACTAAGAATTTTAAAGTATCTGATAATTCACTTAAAATAGCTAATACTAAACCCATTATACATTAACAGAAGTAATACATGTTTTTAAAATTGGTGTATTTTGGAAAACTAAAAACGCATATAGGAAATTTATATACTATATACTGAGAGAGTGGCACTGTTTAATATTTTTGCAAATCTCTTTATTGTCTGATTAGTGGGAGGGACTGCCTTGTCAGGTCTGCTTCTGTATGCAGTCTTTTTGAGTGATTAGAAACACAACAGTTTAAAGGAACATAAACAAGTGCAGCCCTGGCATCAGCATTTTTAAAGATTCTCCAGGTGATGCTCATATGCAGCCAACATTGAGACCCATTGTTCAAGTTATTAGATACGTTGGTAGAATTCCATAGAGAAAGAAACTTGTGTGATAGGAGAATAGAGCTATTGCAGTTGCCCCATCTTGGCCTGGTGA
This sequence comes from Myotis lucifugus, assembly GCF_000147115.1. NCBI lineage: Eukaryota > Metazoa > Chordata > Mammalia > Chiroptera > Vespertilionidae > Myotis > Myotis lucifugus. The sequence continues at coordinate 13,970,855 of NW_005871049.1, read as the reverse complement.
CAAATACTTCATTGGACAGCTACATTGAAAGCTCTGCTCCTCTATGCCTACCTATATACACTATTTTCCCTCAGTTTATAAAAAAATATATACTTTGTGGGTTGATTGTATAAGTCAATTGATCTTTACCCAGGTCTTGGTGATCGATCTTTTTTTGACTGGGGTTACAAAACTCTGGGTTGTAAATGATCTCTTAAAATACTGAGTAATATCACAACAATTTTGTTTTGTTTTATAGCTACATAGAATTATTTAGCCTTATAGTGTTGGGACTAATGACTTTCATGGAGCATCACATTAATAGACATGTGTGTGTGTGTGTGTGTGTGTGTGTGTGTGTGTTGATATTACTGTTCTCTGTCCAATAGCTTGTTCATTAACTCATGACTGTGGTCTTAATTGAGGGCTGATACTACCTAAGGATGGTGTTTTTAGTCTGGCAATGTGATAAATCGTGTGTGTTTCTATTCCTTGAGGCTATTAGATTTTTGTTTTTTAAAACTCTCACGAAGCTGCCTAAAGGAAGACAATTAAAGTCACCATCAGTCTGGGCTCAGGAGAGACACTGCTGTGGACAGGCACAGACTTTGGAAGCAGACCCTGTAATGTCTGATCGATAGCCTGCTGTTGAAGTGGTCCAAGCAAGTGACTCCAGTTTTCTGAAACTGAGTTTTCTCACCTGTAAAATGGGCGAAACATTAATACCACACTCAGTAACAAGTGAAAAAATAAATATGTGTACTTATGAAATAACCCACAGGTCATGGATATTTGACGCCATCATCCTTATTTGTTAATTATAAACTTTATATTATTTTCTTCTGAGCTAGTACATACTTAGTCTAGATCTAGTGTTAGGATCAAGGGATCTGTTTCAGTGACTCTCTTTCCACTTTTCTGAATAATGACCCAATTATGCTTGTGCATTGGGATAGTGGAGAAGGGGAGGAAGGGAGATGGAGGCAGTAATAGAGGTTTGACCTGACAAACAACTGTTAATACACATGTACCACATTTGAATTGAACCCTGTATATATGTCACATGTTAATAATTTCCTCAGGTGGGGCTTTGGAAGTCAACAGAAATGGAGTACTCAACTTATAATGAACAGTTTAGCAAAGTATCAGTTCACAGAGCTTTTGCAGTGCAAAGAGATCCCTTGTTCTTTATTTTCGTTGTTAAAATACCTAAAGGTCTCTTAACACTTACGTCTGTGGTCTTAAATTGTGCAGCTCTTTGCAGCGGTTCTCAACCTGTGGGTCGCGACCCCTTTGGCAGTCGAACGACCCTTTCACAGGGGTCACCTAAGACCATCCTGCATATCAGATATTTACATTATGATTCATAACAGTAGCAACATTACAGTTATGAAGTAGCAACGAAAATAATTTTAGGTTGGGTCACAACATGAGGAACTGTATTTAAAGGGCCAGAAGGTTGAGAACCTGCTTTAGAGGTTCGTCCTTTTGGCTTTAGGTAAGTGTCCAGGACAGGCCGTGGCTTGTACACGCAGAACAAGAAACCGGATGGGGTCTGAACCAGGCTACCTTTCTCAGCCCCGTGTCCCTTTCAGGAAGTTGCAGAACTCACGTGTCGGAAAGGCAGGGCACAAACTAAACTCTCAGTGCAGTGGCAGGGAGACCTCTTCAACTTCCACGAAAACCAAACCTCAGTGTTTTAGCAGAGCCTCTATCTTTCAGAGATGTTCTGACAATGGAAGGGAATGTCTAAAGGTATTTTTGCTGTTTCGGTCATTTTTCAACTGCCTGTAATAGATCTCTGTAATAGTTGGAAAGGGAAAGGGAATAAAATGTGGGTAATGGCAGGGATACTCAGAGTTATGTGCCTCTGGAGCTCCATTTGCAGTCACCATTAACCTAAAGGACCACATGACTCCTGTATGATTGGTGGAATTGAGTATAATGGCGCATTCATATCGCAAAATTAGGAGTCTTAAAGAGCAGCTAATTAAGCATAAAGGGACCCATGTGACCAGAGAGCCGTGATGTGAACATCACTTCCTTAGAGAAATGGGAAAACCTCTAAGATTGGATGCATCCAACATAAAACAGTGCTTATATTTGTCTTCCTGTTATCTCTTTGTGGATGGAAGTCTATAGAATGCTCTTGTGTACATAATTTTGTCTGATATGTTTTGACATGTGAAAGATAATCACACTTACTTAGTAAAGACCAAGACAGCATGCCATACTAAATAATTATTGGATTATTTCTGGATAGTGCTCAGGCTTTAGGGGAAACCCTGTTTTGACTAAGAAAACTACCTGCAGTTATGCATTTGTAACTGGTTTATCGAAGACTTACCTCAGTTGGCAGACCAACATATAATGGGACTTTCTCCTTCTCTAATCATATTTCAGTATGCTCTGTTAATGATTACTTTTCATCTCTCCAGCACATTTGGAAGATTTCTTATCTTTCCAATAACTTTCATATATTAAAAAATTTACTTTGGGTCAAATATGGGGGGTGGAACAAGCCATGAGCCCTCTGACAATAAGCTATAAACAATCCAGACATGTTACAGAAATCACGTTTGAAAACATCATCAAGCTGTGAGAATAATTATGAGATGAACTAAAATTCCAGAGAAAGGAGGGCTTTTGGGAGTTGAGCTATCAGGAGCCTGCAGATTTTCCTCTGTGGCATTTGCTGATAATAAGAATGGGCTGAAGAAGAGCCTTTGCATGGGCTGAAGAAGGGCAATTGCTGCTCAGAGAAAGAGAATCAGCAATTTTCAAGCAGTTAGTTGAATTAAATGAGAAATCATGATTTCAGGTGTCTCAGGTCAATGTCCATTTGTTCTCAGAACAGGCTTACTGAACTCAGAGCTTTGCAGGATGCTAAAGAACCAGGCCAGATGCCTATAGAAAGCTGAGGGAAACCTCCCACTGTTTCACAGTGCTTAGGCAACCAGGGAACACAAAAAACAAGCGAGAGACAAAGTCCATTTCTCACCTGAGGGCATTTACAAATTCTCCCTTCAGCTGAAGTCAGAGCATCAGGACTTTATAAACACAAGATGGCAGCTAAACACAGAGAACCCATCAGAGATTTTGGTTTTCATGTGAACTTGAAGTGATAAATATGGAGACTAAAGCTCCAACTCACAGTTCATCTGCCTATAAAAACATTTGCCAGATTTTCAAGCCTTCTGGGGTACAGTGCGGAAGAGTGCTCCGAGACGTCTGAGAATATCCGGCACTCTTTCAGGGTTGGAGAGCAAAGACGAGCTGTGCTCTCAGTTGAAAGTCACAGAAAGCCATTCCCTATAACAACGATAGACTGAATGTCTAAGTTTGCTGGGATTACTGTCACAAAATGCCACAGACTGGGTGGTGTGAGCAATAGAAATTGATTTTGTCACACTTCTGGAGTCTGGGAGTCCAAGATCAACTGGCAGGGATGAGTTCTTCTGAGGCCTCTTTCCTTTGCTTGCAGATGGCCACCCTCATGAGTTACTTCATGTAACTCATGAGTTATCATTCTTTTGTGTTTGTATCACTGGTGTCTCTTTGTCTTACCTTATTACATTAGGGTCCCACTTTAATGCCTCATTTTAACTTAATCACGTTATCTCCAAATGCAGTCACATTCTGAGATATTGGTGTTTAGGGCTTCAACATATGAATTTGGGATGTGGAGGGTCCATGGAGGTGGATAATTAGCCTTTAACACAGGGTCTCACCAAAATTCCAGCCTAACTCTGACCCAAATCAATCACTGATTTGATGACCAGAGCAATCCCTTTCATTTGTATAACAAAGTAAAGGGCATTACTGATTGAAAATATTATCTGGAGCTTTTACAGATGCCTGACATTGAAAAAAATTACTAAACACCTTCATAACCAGAAGACAAAACCCCATTCCTTATCCCAGTCATGTTTATGTGAAAATGAGTATCAACATTCTCATCTGTGACTTATTTCATTCATAAACTCGCTTCTATGTCATTCTTTCTCAAACTTTAATGTGCATGTGATTTTCGGAACCTCGTTAAAATGAAGAGTCTGATCTGTAGATTTGGAGTAAGCCTGATATTCTGTATTTTTATAAGTTTCTAACCAACTGCAGACCATTAGGTGTTGAGTATACACAGGGGCATTTAAGAAACATTGTCTGATAATGTCCAAGACCTCTTCCAGCTTTGAGATTCTGTTAATCTTTTTAAAAAAAATATTTTTGGCTATCTCTCAGTACAAGGAAATAAAATATTGACTGAGCAACTTATTCCTACTGTGAAAGGCGGCTAAACATTTCAGGTTTTTATGTGTTTGAGTATTAAAGCAGTTATGTGTTCATACCCAGGAAATGTGATATTATTATGCATTCTAATTTGAGATACATATAGAGAATTAGAGTAAAATTTTAATTGGTAAAAAAATGATGTGTTTCAATGACATATTCATTATCAGAGACCTTACCAGATGTGACAACAGTCTAAGAATAGCATGTGGGCTCTCTGTGTCCCAAGGGTATTCCTCTACTATTGCCAATATGCTCTGCCCTCCAGCTGAATGAGCAGGGGAAGGTTTCTTCCTCACCGACCAATGGGGAGATGTATTTGCATGAGACCAGGGCAGCATGGCCTTCCCTCTCTTGATCTAGGGACCCAGTGATGTCCTGGCAGTTGAGGCAGTGGCACTGCCTCATTCATAGTTACTGTGAAAAGCACTGCAATCCTCACCCTCCTCCCACCCTCAGGGGAGTAGTGCCCATGCTGATTGTAACAAGGTTGACTAGTTTAGGGAATTCTCCATGGATTTGAGCATTGGAGTAGTGCTGTATTCAGCCACTGCTGTGGTAGTCCAAGCAGCCTCCTGCTTGGGAACAGTGAAAGTTTATGACCCATTCTGTAAGGATTTGATGAAACAGGGAGTATAAATTCACTATATGCTACCTTTTGACTTTTCTTTTTTCAAGGTAAATTTAGTATGTAGAATTTTGCTTAAGGAGGTGATAGAGAAAGAAATGAATGTGTTTTACATGAACCTGGTGACATATTCAAGATGGAATATATAATCTTCTACATGATCACTCCTATTAATTATTCTGTCTTGCTTTATTTGATATCATAAAAGTCTAGACTAAAGAAAGTTATACAGTTTTTAAATGTGTAGTCAGACAAACATTCTTATGTTCTGGGGAGGGCCAGGGAGGGGTATAGTGAAGACAAACATGGACAAGAACTGGTAACGAGACCAAAAAAGGGAAAATTAATTCTTGAGGAAGGCCAGTAAATCTCAGGAGGCTTGATGTTACCCATGAACTGAAATATTCCAAATGCTACAGTGACAACCATTGCTTCATCTCTTCCTCATCAAGAGGTCTCTTCTAAATCTGTCCTTTGCTTACATTTTTTCCCTAGTGAAATATTTCTCCCTCCCTATCTATCTCTCTGTCTCTCAGTCTTCCTCCCTTCTTTCCTCTTCTCTTCTCCTTTACTTTTCTCCCTTCCTTCCTCATCTCCTATCTCCCTCACTATTTCTTCTCTTCCTCTGTATCAGGTATTCTCCTAAGTCCTGTAAAGATATAAAAGTCAACTGACTCCATGTTAAAGATAACTGACATCCAGGTAAAAGACAGCTGGCATAAAGATGTTAAATACTTCTCCCAGCATGACTGGGAACGGAGTTGGGATAATTCAAGGCTCTGATCATATCACTCCTCTATCCAAATGTCTTCCCTGATTTCTTGGTGCCTATAAATTGCATAAAGCTCCTCGATAGATGGCCCTTTACAGCAAATGATCCCAACCTGTCTCCTCAAGTATTTTTACCTCTTGCCCCTTTCATGAAGGTCCCCATGTTATAGCATCAAGGAACACCCACTCTTTCTCAACCAAAAATGGGCTTTTATAACACTTTGATGCATGCCTTCTATACAGCACCGGCTTGCTTTGTCATATCCTTCATTGCCTAAAACTTTTACTCATCCTTCAGAACCCACACCACCTCTTCTATGAAACCTCTCCTGACACTCACAGCCTGGATTAGTTACTACTCACTCTGGATGCCCACAGGAAAATGCTCACATTTCCAGTACAGCCTTTATTACATTGTACTAGATTATTCATACATTTGCCTCACCCACTAGACTCTAAAGTCCCAAATGGAAGCAATGGGACCTTATTCACTAGCAAACCCAGTGCTGGCCACCTAGTTTGAGTTCACTGTAATGAGGGGTATATATTACCTAAGAAATGCATCATTGGCCTGGTTGGTGTGGCTCAGTAGTTGAGCATCGACCTAGGAGCCAGGAGGGAGGTTATGGGTTTGGTTCCTGGTCAGGCCATATGCCTGGGTTTCGAGCTCTATCCCCAGCGTGAGCCATGCAGGAGGCAGCTGATTGGTGATTCTCTGTCATCATTGATGTTTCTGTCTCTCTCTTCCTCTTTGAAATCAATAAAAATATATTTAAAAAAGAAATGCATCATTGATGTGTAACCTACATGTCATGATATCCATAGCATTGACCTTAAATATAAATGTTTTAGAAATATACATGCATACTAATATAAACAAATGTTTCATATGAAAATCTGACTTTATAGAATTTAAAATTGGTTTACAAAAGTTTTGTCTTTCAGTTTCTCAAAGTCAGAAACTCTAAACCAGTGATTTACTGGTAAACATAACTCTGTTTAGGAAAATGTGACATATGTGTACTTTTCAAAAGTGCTTCTATTAAGTGAAGTAACACACAGTTTCACACACATGTTGGATATGGCAATCTTGTCTGTGGATATCTTTAGATTTTTTTAAATTGTGCACAAATTTGGATTAAGAATCTTGTTTCTCTAGTTTATTTATATTTATAAGGAATAAGTGTTCTACTGATAAAATCAATATAAATTTTGGAGTTTAATGACCATGTTGCTGGGATTTTTACTATTAATTCCAACTTGTCCAACATTATATATCACGTAGTTTATGCATTTCTGCATATGTTGACCCTCACCAGCTTCTGACTTTTTCACTTTATTTCTAAATTCAACCATATCCCTTTAGATAATGATATTTGAGTGTTAAAATATTTTTTAAATTATGCATAAATATATACATATATGTATGTGTTTATGTGTTGCATGTGTGTGAATACTTATCCACTGTCTATATAGTCCATTCTAATCCTATCTAATAATAGAGAAACTTGGTAATTAACCGTAACTTCGCTACCCTTCCCATTGGCTAATCAGTGAAATATGCAAATTAACTTCCAACCAAGATGGCGGCCGGCAGCCAGGCAGCTGAAGCGAACAGGAGGCTTGCTTGCTGCAGTGATGGAGGAAGCCAAGGTTCCCCGCCTGCCACTGCCGGCCTCTGAGCTGCAGTCTAAGAAACAATGTTGCAATTATAGAAGCTAAACAATCCCCAGAAACCTGCTTTCAGCCGTCAGAGCTGGAGTGAGCAGGACCCCAACAGTGTTACAATTATAGAACCCAAACAAACCCAGATACCTGCTTTCAGCAGCCGAGGTCTCAGAGTTGGAGCCGAGCCTCAGAGCTAAAGCTGGCTCTCAGCTCCAGTGACAGCCATAGAAGGTAAATAAATCCCAGAATAAAAAAAAAAGAAAAAAAGGAGAGGTTGGGAGCTTCAGTCGCCTCCAGCCTGAAAACGGCCCTCAGCCCCTCACCCAGACTGGTCAGGCACCCCAGTGGGGACTCCCACCCTGAAGGGGGTGTGACCAGCTGCAAACAGCCATCATCCCCTCATCCAGGCTGGCCAGGCACCCAAGCAGGACCCCCACCCTGGTCCAGGACACCCTTCAGGGCAAACCAGCCAGCCCTCACTCATGCACCAGGCCTCTATCCTATATAGTAAAAGGGTAATATGCCTCCCAGCACTGGGATCAGCAGAGCCGTGAGGCCTCCCTGCCCCGGTGTCAAGTGGAGCCCCGAGGCCTCCCAGCACCGGAATCAGCGGAGCAGCGAGGCCTCCTGGCCCCTGGAGCAGCGTGACAGGGGGCAGCGCCAAACCCCCTGATCGGCCCTGCTCTGTTCGTGACAGGGGAAGGCGCCCCAACCCCCTGATCGGCCCTGCTCTGTGCCTGATAGGGGGGAGCTCCCCAAACCCCTGATCGGCCCTGCTCTGTGCCTGATAGGGGGGAGCTCCCCAAACCCCTGATCGGCCCTGCTCTGTGTGTGACAGGGTGCGGCGCCTCAACCCCCCCATGGGTCCTGCTCTGTGTGTGACAGGGTGGAGCCACAATCTCCTCATTGGCCCTGCCCTGAGTGTGACAGGGGGGAGTGCTCCAACCCCCTGATCCACCCTGCTCTGTGTGTGACAGGGGGCAGTGCCCCAACTCCCCTATCGGCCCTACTCTGTGCGTGACAGGGGGGGAGCTCCCCAACCCCCTGATCGGCCCTGCTTTGTGTGTGACGGGGGTGGCGCCGTAACCTCCCCATCGACCCTGCCTTGAGTGTGACAGGGGGCGGTGCCCCAAACCCCCCAATCGGCCGTACCCTGAGTGTTACTGGGTGGCATCACAACCCCCCCAATCCGCCCTGCTTGGTGCATGAACAGGAGGCAGCGCTCCAACTCCCCAATCGGCCCTGCTCTGAGCCCACCAGGGGCTGCACCTAGGGATTGGGCCTGCCCTCTGCCACCCGGGAGTGGCCTAAGCCAGCAGGTAGTTATCTCCCGAGGAGTCCCAGACTGCGAGAGAGCACAGGACCTGGTTTGAGGTACCCCCCTCCACCCCTCCGCCGCCCGAGTGTTTGGTGACAGGAGCCTCTAGCATTCAATCCAACAAGCGCGTAGATCTTAACTTGAGACGCGT
>NW_005871049.1:13942568-13961950 GCF_000147115.1 Myotis lucifugus | reverse complement strand
CCATTGCGTTTTGACGCAAATTTTCCTTCCCTGGCTTAGATCAAACCGCTTCATAGATGTATATATATATATATATATATATATATATATTTCATATGTATATAGTCCATATAAACATACTATATATATGGAGAGAGAGAGAAAGAAGGTGGAAGAGAGTGAGAGAAAAATACCATATGCACATACACACCATATGGTCCACTACAGGCCACTATTAATATGTAGTTTCCTCATCCTTTGAGGCCAGCTAATGATTTCCCTCTAATGAGGCTGAATAGTGCAGCTGAACATTGTGGACTAAACTACATTGATGCAGCTCCCAAACTGCTAATGCTCTTCTCCAGTGAGCGCTGCATCATGAAATCCTCATGAAATCGAGTGTGTTCTGCAAATTGTGTTGTTTACTCTGGTCCATCTCTCTTGTCATTTATTTTGTGCTCTGGTGAACAATTTTGTGTCATAATGACTGACAAATTGTGCCCACGATAGAGCTGGATGTGTCATAAAGAAGCAGAGAAAGAGTGCTAAGCTGGAAGTTAAAATGGACTGTTTCACCACGGCCTGAGGCTTTTTGAAGGAACTGGAAACCATGGTAAAGATGAGTAGGCCATTAGGAGCTGGTTCACGTGTTTAGACATTAGGAGGGTCATTTTACACATCCCTTCAACCAGGGCACATTGACCTGGCAGGGTCAGGCATGTCAGGGGTGAAAGGATTTTAAAAGCAATGTGATTAGTACTGTCCCTCTGGAGGAATTTTGTTAAAATGACCTCTACAGCATTGGTCCAGGTGTCCTGGGTCCCTCTGTTCCATCAGCCCTCCCAAACCTCTGCTCTCCAGTTTAGCAGAGTGTGCTAATATGTACTAGAAGATCTGTATTTATTTATTTCTATTTACTTAATGGAATTTATTGGGCTGGCATTGGCTCACAAAATTACCTTGTTATCTCATTCTTACTTCAACTGAAATAATGTTAAATGTAGGCTTTATGTTTCCCCCTGCTTTTAACTAGCTTTTTCTTAAGTGAGAAAGATAGTCATGATTTCTTTTCATTTGAAACATTTTTGTCTTAAGTAGATGTGGATGAAAAAGAGGCCACGTACTAAACCTGCAAGTCCTGCACGGTGGCTTTTCAAACCCAGAGTCCTAACGTGACCATGCAGGGAAGCCCGCAGGTAGAAATTCCTGGCTGAAAGTGGGTCACAGTGGTAGCCACTTCCTGGGCCTTTAACTTCCCTGTCACGGGTCAACCTTTACCTTTGACATTGTCTTTGTTTTTGAGAATCTAAGAGAACCTACCTTTGAAATGTCTGAGTCATTTTCTTTTCTAGCCCCATCAAAGGTACAACCAGGGGCAGCAGGGCAGGACACCACATTGCTATCTTGTCCCCCACCTATCCTCTCTGTGCGCGGTAAACGTTAACTATCCTGCACTCAGCAGTATCAAAGAAGTGTCTCTACATCTTGCTTTTTATCCAATCCCAGAGAGTTCTCGCTTTGCTTCCTCCTGCCCCCTTTATCTACCACCAATGGGTTTCACGTAACCCTCCCTATGTCTCCTCCTTTGATTCTAATGTATAAAATAAACTGCAAAACTGCCATTCTCTGGAGCGGTTGCTCAGTCCGTTGAGATTTTGCTTCCCGGCAGTTGTCATCAGTCCGGATCAGATGCACTCTTATAAGACCTTTTCTTAGGCTGAACATTCTTTCGCCGACATAGAGAACCGTAGACTTGGCCACTGAACATTGGAATCCACATCTGGCTTTTCTGCCAGAACCACTATCTTCCATTAATTTGCCAAAATGACTAACACAAAGGGAAAGAGGAGAGGCACCTGCTCTGTGTTCTCTAGGCCTTTTAGAGTTGCTCCTTTGACCACGTACATGCGGATCTGTAAGAAAGGTGATATTGTGGACATCAAGGGATGCCCCACAACTGTTCCTGTGGCAAAACTGGTAGAGTCTACAGTGTCACCCAGCATGCAGTGGACATTGCTGTGAACAAACAAGGGCAAGAGTCTTACCAAGAGAATTAATGTATGGATTCAGCATAGTAAGCACTCTAAGAGCCGAGATAGCTTCCTGAAACATGTGAAGGAACATGATCAAAAAAAGAAGGAAGTCAAGGAGAAAGGTACCTGGGTTCGACTGGAGTGCCGGCCTGTTCCACCCAGAGAAACACACTATGTGAGAACCAATGGAAAGGAGCCTGAGCTGCAGGGCCCATTCCCTATGAATTCATGGCATGACAAGTGTAAAAAAATAGAAGACCTCTGTACTGATTTTTAAAAAAAGGATCCATGTCTGAGGGTGGGATAGATCACCAAAGTTTGAAAAGGTCCCCAGTAATTCTAATCCCCAGCCAGGTTAAGCGGGACTGCTCAGAAGACTGTTGTCAACTTACTATCTAAGACGTTGATAGTTCACATGGAACACTTTTCACACTTATTATCCAAGGTGTTGATATTTCACTTGGAATGCTTTTCAAACTTGTGAAAAGCCTACCCAGATGACTAATTATTTTACACTGTTTTCCTCTCCCCCAATTGAGAATTCATTTTCAAGTGAATCTAGATAATGGTATCTGACAATTAGGCCCAGAGTTCTTGAGTGGGAGAGAGAACTTATAAGAACTGTGGGTTTGGGTGCTCATTCAGAGAATAAATATCTATCGAGCATATATGAATAACTTCCTCTACACCAGTTCTATCATTTCCCAGGAATATTGAATGAGGGTTGCTTTTTATGGAAATTAAAGCTGATTCACTTACAGGCCAGATATCTCTGTTTGACAAGTGGTGGTGTGTGAGGATCCAGGCAGCCCTGTGTACTCAGAAACATTAGAAAAGCTGGGAGCTATAAAGGGACAGCTTCCTTGCTCTGCAGTGGGGGTTGTACACAGGTACTTCAGCAATGATTAACCAGGGAGTCTGCACTGACGTCAGACGAAGCAAAGTAAAAGCCAGCACCTGTGAAGCTTCTGCACTGGTTTCTACTCCAGATTCACCTGGAAAATGCTTGTTTTTCTCCATAGGTTCGAACCTGTGTCCTGCCTGAACACAAGGATACCCTGCCGGAGATTGGGGTAAGTGCTTCTTTTGTTTCCAAAAGGCGAGCTCATCACTTCGAAGTTAATGATTTGGGTTTTCCTTGGCTTCCTGCCTAGTAGCTGACAAATGAAATGGAGTTACATTGACAGGGTGTGAGTATATGAGGAAGCTCTGTCACGTATTTGCTGAGTTGCATGGAATACATTTCTTATCTCCTGAAAATAATCCTCCAGTGAATCGGGATTTAGGCCGGCTGGCTAGCGAGGCGTCTAGAAGTTGCCCTGCAGGTAGCTGAGATGCAATTCCCAGCTAACACTCCTGGACCACCGGGAGGCTGGGGAAATTGTAGACGTGAGTTCTACCTCTTCAGGAAGGAGGCAGAGAACCAACCAGCCACCGGACTGTGATGCTTTCTGTTTCTTGCTGCTTAAACCTGTCAAAACATGCCACCTGAACCTGGCAAGGCAGCCCTCCACATATACGCCCGAGAAGAATGCCAGCCATCTCTGAATCTGGTAGAGTAGAAGGGAAAGGGTATTGGTGCTCACTCATGCCTAACACAAGCTTCTTGTTTCTTTTTGGGGACTGGTTGAATACCTCTGACTCAGGAGAATCTCTGTGCTTTGTTTTCTGCCTTCACCTCTTGGGCTGCTCTCACTTTCACTACCAGTCTCTGTGCCTAGACTACAGGGGCTTCGTTTTAATTTCTCCAGCAGGCCTAGGGCCTAGCAAGTTCTTCCCAGCCTCAGGCCTTCATTGCTCAAGCACTTGTCTCCCTCCCAGATCAGACACCTTTTGTTTCTGTCCACCCCAGGCGCCCTCCTTCAAGCTAGGTCCTCCACTACACACTGTCATCACACCCTTTACCCATCCTTCATCAAGTGTAAGGCCTTTTGAAATTTGTAACTATTAAAAAGTTAATAATTATTTTATAAGGAAGTCCATTTATTTCTGAGGCTCAGGATGAGATGGTTTCCCTCTTACTGTCCACCTCCTGCCCCAGCTGTTCTGTGTTAAACCCCCCTTGCTTGAAGCTTTATTGCTATCTTGACCTAATTGTATGAATTTCCCTGCTATTTTTTTCTCATTCAGGTTCTTGGAATACATCTCATTCATTATAAGACTTGAATCTCTGATTTTAAAGTATTTTCTTCCATCCTCTCCTGACACCGTTTTCCACTGCAGGCTGGACATCTCTGTGCCTCTAGCAGCCTGTGGTGGGGGGCGAGCATAGTCTGATTCTCACGCATGTCCTACCCTTTCCTGCTCTTGCTGCTCATGCTGTGGTGAGGGGAGAGGCAAGGGGACAGGTTCCTCTGTGCTTGTCCACGGGGAGGGGGAGGGTCCCTTTCTGCTGGCTCTGATGTTTCTCAGGTCAACGCTGGCTAACAGAATCCTCTGCGTGGCAGATGATTGAAATGCTGGCTCTCTCGTGAGCACAAACATAGGTACGATGCTTTTATTCAGTGTGGATAGTGCATGTATCCACTTTCCATTCCTGTGGGGTGGGAAACTGTGTAACTGTAACTATTAGGCTTGACAGTTAAAAAAAATACCCAGGCTCTGAAAAAGGACCTGTCTTGTAGGTTATGTGAGGGAAGATGTTGTGTATCAGCCTCATGATATCACCATCAGCTCTTCAGAGATCTTTGAAAACTTACACCACAGTTCCTGTATGTAGTTTTATAAGAATAGGTCAAAGTATTATTGTTGTGCCCATTTCACCTCTAAGCCAGCACCATTCAGTAGAAATATAATGTGTACCACAAATGTGATTTTAAACTTCCTAGGAGCCCAGGCTTTTAAAAGAGTAAAAAGAAACAGGTGAGATTAATTTTAATATTTCATTTAACCCTATACTATCTGCAAAATATTACCATTTCAAAAAATAATCAATATAATTAATTAGCAATAAATTATTTATCACATTCCTTTTCTTCATGCCACATCTTATAAATTTGATGCGCATTTCACCCTTAGAGCACATCTTAATTGAGAGCTACAGCTCAAGCTAGGGCTCAAGCTGGTGGCTACGCATTGGATAGTGCAGCTCTAGACAGTATTTGGAAAATCTTGGGAGTTTCCATGCAAATTTCATTGTAAAGGAGACATGTACTCTGGGTAAAGGCTTAGTTAGATGAATGTACCTGATGGAGGTTTGCCCAGCTCATGGCCATGTGTATGAGGTTGTACATCCTCTGGCTCCTTATGCAGTAGTGCTCGACCAGGGGACCATTGAGGACCTGCTCCAGGGGGGTGTACAACCCCGCTGGGCATCCGGGATATCTGTGACTTGCTCAGAGTCCCTGTGAAGGCTGGTGAGATAAACTGTTTACTTGTACAGTCCCTGTGGAGAGCAGCCAGGGATTGAGACAGGTGCCTTCCTTTCTTCCTCTGCTTGACATCACACACTCCAGCCAAGTGAGTGATTGAAATCGTGCATGAAGCCATTTAATAATCACCTGCTTTGGGTGCTTGGACCAGAACTGTCGTGGTAAGTGCTGCCTATCATGAGCAGACTAGAAAGGTCAGAGCCGCGTGCAGTGCAGGCAGAGCGCTGTCAGAAGGAAAGGCATTGCCACCTGCCTTGGAAATGAGGCCTAGTGTGATGGGGGTGGAAGAATGCTGGACCGAAAAGCAAGAAGCCTGGACTGGAATTGGCCTGTGACCAGGTGTAAGCAGTTCACTCCTCTGGGTCTGTTTCTTCCCCTGCAGACTGGCAGTGCCTTAACAAGCCCTGCCATTCTCTGATTCCAGATGGACATTTCTTGGGCACTGCTGAACATTCCACGTGATCTGACAAAAATATGAGCTATAGGGAATCATAGGTAACATGCAACAACAGTAACTGTATAGGACCATGCAAACTTTGTATCTTTGTTTTTTTTTTGCACTTGTAATCTAGTATTTCTTTTAATTTATATTTTTTTCTGAACCTATTGTTTATTGTGTGTGTGTGTGTGTGTGTGTGTGTGTGTGTGTGTGTATTTTATTGCGGGAATTTCTCATAGACTATATGAGAAAATATGTGTGTATATTTTTAAATACTCTGACTTTTCCAAAAAGTACTTAAGGTAGACTTATAACACTTTTAGTTGAGTGTATTATTATTATTATTTTAAATCCTCACCTGAGGATATGTTTATTGATTTTTATTTTTTGAGAGGCAGGGAGAGAGAGAGAGAGAGAGAGAGAGAGAGAGAGAGAGAAAGAAATACAAAACATTGATATGAGAGGGAAACATCAATCGATTGCCTCCAAATGCACCACAACTGGGGATCGAGTCTCCAACCTTTGGGTGCACAGGATCATGCTTCAACCAACTGAGCAACCCGGCCAGGGCTTGAGTGTATCATCTTAATCACGGTGACAGCTAATATCATGGAATGCCTCCTTTGTTCTGAGGAACGTACTAAGTGCTTTTCCTGGATAGCTTCGGCTCCAATGACAACGACTATGAGACAGATATACCGTGATCACAGGCACCTTTTTCATACAGAAACTACTAGTAAGGCCTAGAGTGGCGGAGTAACTTGTCCAAGAGCGCAGGTTTGTGAAGGAAAAGACAGAGAAACAAGGCCTGGCAGTGCCATCAGTGGACACCCGCCGGGGCCTGGGGGGATGATGGAATTGCCGGGTTTCCATTTGAAACAGAATGATTGGTTTAGGACTACACTTCAGACCTCTGAGCTCCAGCTCTAGGGAGGCTGACATGCTTTGTTTGTCTTGTTTATTTTCCCCCTGATATTGGAGCTTCCAGTTTAAAGCCTTTAAGGTGAGAATTTTAGAAACAGCACCGAAGGAGAGATGGAAAATATTGTTCCTTGAGTTCTACTTGAAATATTAAAAAAATTTTAAAAAATTTATGACTATAATTACAGTAACAGCAAAGATGAAATAGTTCTATATTTTTATTCTTTTACATTAGGTTAAACAAAATTATTTATTTTACATTCTTGTTGGCTATTTCCCCTCATGGAAATTCAGGTTTCAAAAATAAAGACTGTTTTCCCTCTAATTCATTCTTTTACCGGAGACCAGTGAATATTCATGGGAATGAATGATGTGTTTTCCAATTTTTTTTTGGGGGGGGCAGGTGCAGAGGGACCTAGTTTTATTTATTTTGAAGTAAAACTAATACATATAAACCTTCTAGAAAATAAATGTATAAGCAGGCAGTGCCATTGTTGGTGTTGCAATGTGAAACAATTATACATTACCATGAAATTTTGCGGTTTCATTCATGCATTTTATGCAACATGTAGTCCCAGGATAGTTTTTTTAAAAATAAATATGGTAGCGTTTATACCTACATAACACCTCCTCTGGTTTGATACATTTTTATAATGTAATGCTAGGGCGCCTTCTCCCCAGATTGATTTTTAACATGTTGTGTTGTTTCTGTAAGATCTCTTATTATCCTTTGAGATTAGGCATCTGGCTGACAGTTGTGATGGACAAGACGGACTAACGGGCATTCTTGGCACATTGCAGGCATTCTCAGTGCAGCCCCTATGTTCCAGGTGCTGGGCTTGACTCAGAGATGGTCAAGCCAAGGTCCTGCTTCCACAGCAGCTCCTGGTCTGGTGGACAGCAGAGACAGTCAGTGGCTTATGGTCACAGTCTCTACTTGCAGCTGTGCCTCATGGCGTGTCTGTTGCCCATGTCTGGAAATAGCCACTCCACCTGTCTCCTTGCTGCATTCCAGTCTGGGGCATTTGCTCTTTTTCTTGCTGAAGAGACCACAATAACATTCATGACATGTGTAGTTTTTAATTTATTCCAAAACCCTTTGTACCTTCAGAATCTCAAAAGGCAAATGCTGAGGAATTATGAAGTTTCTGATCAGTTAAAAGTTTTCTTTGAGAATGGATAATAAGTGAGAAATGGAATGTAAATGAAAAACGCTGATTATCAGTGAAAGAGAAAGTGAAACCTCTTTAAAATACAAAATGTTAAAGGAAACTTACTACAACAGCATACAATCTACACACTACCATTGATTTCTCACATTTCAGTGAATTATAGTAGTTTATAAATATCTGCAGAAAGAGCATTTCTCCTCTCTCTAATAGAATAACTTACTTGAAGCTATGCCTATCCCATTCATTCATTCATTCATTGTCAGTAAATATTTATCACATGCCTACTGTATGCTAGACTGTGGGGGGGGTATCAGAAATCAGAATAAAGCTCCTTGAGGAGCCTCAAATATCACTTATTTGGGGGTACAGAATAAGCAGATGTGTGTGTGTGTGTGTGTGTGTGTGTGTGTGTGTGTTGTGATAAGTGCTAATAAAGAAAAACCCAACAGGACAGGGAACCAGGAATAGCAGAGTCTCCGTGCTCTTGTATACAAGGATGCTGTAGTTAGTATCTCTGATGAAGTCACGTAATGCTCTGTTCAGCTGATCTCTCGTGGGCTTGCTCTGCCCTGTGTGTCTTCAGGCTTTGTTCACATGGCTCTTGGGCATCCTTCTGTGCCTCAGTTCACTCTCATTTCATCCCTCCGTGAGCCAGTATTTTCACAAACCCTCTATTTTCACCTAAGAGTCTCCACCTAACAATTTAGCATCATATGCTTCTGGCTTTGGTGACTCGGCGTCTAAACCATCTCTTCGAGTTTCAAGTTAATGAATTGGGTTTATCACCACTAAGATATAAGCAACTCTAACTTAAAAACTGAGTTTATTTCAAATGTTTGCCTTGAAGCCTTTTGGAACAGTTCTTCTATGTTAGAACTTGGAAAAGAGGGAGAAAAATGTGGACCAGAAGCTTTCCTTTCTTGTTATCAACAATTACTCAGTGTGGACACAGCCTTTTATGCACAGAATAATTGCACACTTTCCTCTGAAAAGACCCAATTGGCCTCCGGTCTCTCATTCTAGGGAAGCCTGATAGCAGACTTATGAAGACAGAACGTTCTGGAAGATGTAGTGCTGATCTTGTAGCATATTACAATGTGTTAGGCAGCAATGGCACAGACAGTAATATGGGTTTGATATTTTCTTCTTTACTTCTTGACCTTGAGGGGAGAATGAGAAATCCTATTTATGGTATACCACAATACTGTGACTTTTAAATCAGAAGAAGCCAGGAATGTTAAAAAGAGATGAAATATTTTTTTATTTGGGAAAAGCACAACCAATTTAGAGTTTTATTCTTTACATTATGAGTCAAAGAGTGGAGAAAGTAGATATTCATAGATAGTCAACACCCGGTATGATAGGTTAAAAAAGCAATTTTAGAAAATGTAACTGAACAAGTCCCATTATTTTTGTGTGTCAGGATGAAATTGTCCCATGCTAGGATAGAAATAACAAAGGAAACAAACGCTTTTAAGCATTGCTGTGATGGGGGGAAAATAGAGCATTTCTATTTATAACTTGTCCAGAGTCCCACATAAAAATAGCTCCAACAACCAGATTTGCTCATATCTGGAATACAACGTTGTTGCTGCCAGTGACGAAGAATTCTAATAAGAGCGACAGTGGCATTGGTAAATATTGAAAGTTTAGCATCTTTCTTTTACCCCAGCTTTCATAGGGGGAGAAAATTAGCTAGTGGAACAGTCCTGGCTTCTGTGTCACACATGTTGTTATTTTCCAGGCTGTTTGTCTTTGTTTTTAATGAAAAGGATGCATTTGCACCCCTGGGACTTACCCCATGAGGTGGATATATCAGTGATGATTGTAGTTCTGTCTGTGAAATGTTTATCAGGCTAAGAGATTTAACATCTTATTCTTCTAGAGACTAATTTTGTGTGATTGCTATGACAGCAGATATATTAGGAACCTCAGAAGTTAATGAAAACTGTTCTTTCTCTCATTTTCAGCGGAGCTTCCTGGGCTATGCCAGTTTTAAAGTGGGGGAGCTACTGAGGTCAAAGGAGCAACTGCTAGCCCTGAGCCTGAGGTGGGTCTCTCGGTCTGCAATAATACCGTTACAATGACTAGCCCGCAATATTTACTGAGGGCTGGCTGGGTTTGACAGTCATAGTTCTCGAAGATGTTTAGATGTCAGCTCTCAAAGGGCTTACATTCTCCATTGCAACAGGTTGAATTGAAACAGCAATTATTCAAGCTCACATTCAAGTTCACGTTTCAGATTGTCAAAGTTTATTAGCCGTTGTGGTGGGGGGTGGGGGGTGGGGAGGGGAATTGCATTATCATTAAAGGGATGACATTTGTTTGAAAGTAAGAAAGCAATAGAAGTGATGAGCAATGTTATTAAATAATTTGTGTTACTTGTCAAAATATTACTTTTAAAATCAAGTGCATTTCTAGGATGGAAATATATTGGCTAGAGGCATTGCAGATTTTTTGATACTAGAGGGTAAAATGGTTATTTCCCTTTTTAAAGCTTATTTTGTTGCTATCTTAAATATAAACATATGTTAAAATAGACTCATATTGAAACAGACAATAGATAGAGCTGATTTATAGTATAAGGACAATTTCTTTTGATAAAGAAGATGAAATAATCTTCAGGAAGTTCTATAGTGTTTTAATAATAAAAAGAATGTTAAAAATAAATATTTATTTTTAAGTTTATAATAAATTTGAAACAATAATATGTTGCTATATAACTATTCTTTTACAATTATGTGTACATGGAGTGGAGAATACTGCCTTGCAATATTTATATAGTGTAAAAATTGTATGGAATCCTAGTTGTAAACTGAAGATGCCCTTCTTTTGATGAAATATAAAGATGACTCTCAGGGACAAGGTAGTATCTTAAGTTTGTTTGCTGTCTGACCCAGCCCCCAAGGACCACTTATTACCAAGAATTTATTTTAGTAAAAATGCTGTGACGTCTGTTGGAATTTGTACTGCTGGCTGTCTCCTTTTCTGATTAGTACTGACTCATACAGTTTTGCATTTTGACTTAATAGGTAGTACACAATTTAAAGTAATTTATATTCATGCCTAAAAGTAAGCGTTGAAGCCACTATCTTCTCTCTGGCTTCCCTTAGGCTGCCTCGTAAACATCTGTTATTTTGTTGTTGTTGTTGTATTTTATTTGGGAAGACATTTAAAATATTTATAGTGTGGGGGGTTTTATTCCCAATAAAATTTTGTTGCATTTATTTTCAGTCTGAAGGGTGTACGGGACGGCTGAAAAGTCTAGTTTTTCAAAGGCACTGAGGCCCTGGAAAAACCTGTTAGCAGCCTAGCGTGGTGGTTAGATCTGACCAGATTGCTGCTGGGTTAAAACTCGGAGCTAACTTAGAAGTAGCAGCAGGTCATGCGTTTTCTAGATCAGATGCTGAGCACTTTATTCCTCCTTTTTCTGACTCACAAGCAGCAGTTGTGATTTTATCATAACTGTCACTAACAGCGGCGTGCCACACAGCATTTAGACACTGCCTGGGAAACCGAAATCAGGGGACTGGAAATTGTTGGTAAAATGGACATTAGTGATTACATACGATGCCTTTGAGGGAGGGTAGGCACAGAACGGTCAAGTTGAGAGTACGACCCTTGGAAGGAGATAGGAATATAATAATTTCAGATTTAGAGGCTATCAAAACAAATTTCCACTTTTGATTTAATACCCCTAATTCCTGTTCAGTTGAGTTTGATTGTGTTTAAGGAAAACAAATTGAAAAACAATGAGTTGCATTTTCTAGAATAAATAATTCTTGAAAATCAATTCTGAAATGGCTAGGTTATTATTTTTTTTCCCTTTAGTGCTTTGCCAAGTTTTTCGATTTCCCTCCCTATGAACCAGACACAGTAGACTTATCATAGCCTGTGATTTCTGGTGCTTCATGTTTTTTTACTTCTGATGTAATTCATCTTCTCTCTACTGACTAGAGAGTCTCTGAGGTACAGAGCTGGGGAACATTAGGTCAGGAACAAAAAGCTTGTTTTGGGTTGTTTGTTTTGTTTTAAATATTTCCTTGTACTGTTTATATCTGACTTTTATCCCACTTATAGTCCAGACATTTGAACACAATACAATTCTCAGGTTGTTATGTTTTAAAATATAGAGATGTATGGGAAAGACTATTAAAGAAATAAACATTCGTCTTCTGTTTATTTTTAAGATTTCCCTATTTTATATAACATTTATAGGTATACATATTGATACATATACATATGTATCATAGAATGTGTTGTTGCATATGTATTTGTTTATCTGATTTTTAGGACTATTTTGCTTTCCCACAAACCATAAATACTTATTTTCTACCATCAAATATTTGTGCTTAGAGAAGTTAAGATCCAAATTATGATGTCTTTACATTTTTATTATGTTTTATTAATTTAACCTTCATAAACACACATACACACTTCATTTTTGTTGTTTGTAAAAACAAAAGAACAACAGATAAACCCTACATATTTGAAATGTCATCCCCCAAAGGCTTGTTCTTCACTCCAGAGCTGGAAATAATAAGGAAAGGCTCCTTAAACTATGACATATGGTTTTCTCCACAAGTGCACTCAGCGTGATAAAGACACGAAATTGCCACCATCATCTCACATGTTGGGAGCCCACGGGTGTCCTAGACACCCCAGGGCAGTGAATCAGAATAAGTTTGTTCTTAGAATCCTATGAGTGCCTCTGAACCTCTGCAGTAACCTGAGATGCACCTTGGCCATAGTCTGACAATACAGTTTTAAATGATAAATTATTTTTCTATTCAAATTAAATTAAACTTGTTTAGAGTTTTAATCTCTTACTACTACTACTATGCTTTTCCTACACAGAGATAAAGACTATACACATCATCTTACTTTAAACACCAGATATATTCTTTAAAGTTCTGTGTATGATGGAATGCTTCTGTAACAGCACCTTTTCTTATCAATAGCTACTTGAACCTCAGAGATGAATTTAAAAACCACATCCATGTGTCTTAATTATTATATCTATTTTGAATACATTCTACTCTCTTTTGAAAGTCTTCCAGTTAGCTTTCCTAGATACTAAAAAGCAGGAGTGCAGCCAAAAGTTCTGATGATTTGGCAACACTAATTTTTCTGTATGTCTAAAACATTTTCTCTATTAAACTATAGGCTCAGTGCATGAAATTCATGCACGGGTAGGGTCCCTAGGCCTGGATGGTACTCAGGGCCAATTGGTGGGGCAAGTGGTGGGGCATTCGGGGCCCCCGCTCACACCTGCCTTGGCTGGTGCTGCCTGCTTACCTGCTCCACCATCCTGCCCCAGTCCTGCTCTTCTTGGGGCCCTTCGGGGCCGTCAGTGCCTCCAATGCAGCCTGCTGCCAGCACCGCTGACACCTGCCATGTTCTGCGCCACCCCCTGGTGGCCAATGAACATCTAACTCCTGGTCAGTTGAACTCCCGCCCTTAGGGATAATTTGCATATTAGCCTTTTATTATCTACACTAATAAAAGAGAAACATGCAAATTGGTGTCACTCCAGTATGCTCACCAGCCAATCAGCTGAGTATGCAAATTAACTCAACAAAGATGGCGGTTAATTTGCATATGTAGGCACGGAGTGAAGACTGAAGAGGCTTGGCTTCTCTGCTGCAGCTGGAGCGAAGGCCTGGGTCCCAGATGCTGGTGGAAAACCAGTGTCAGCAGCCAAGGGAAGGAAGGCCTATTGCACGAATCTCTTTGTGCAATGGGCCTCTAGTGTAGGATAAGGGCAGTAGACGTTGACTGGTGACCAACAAACCTTTGAGAGAGAATATTCATGATTAATTATAAAAACAGAATAGTATTATACTTTATTAAATGCATCAATGGAAAAGTTAGAGGGTGTGAATGGCATATAAAAAGCTAAGTTAATTGATGCTTTTATGTAGAATTTATTAAGAAATGCACATCAGAAAGCCTGAAAGTATGCATAAGAACACTGCATTATTTTCTTGGGCATGAACAAGCAGAAACACAGACAAGTCAGTAGCAAATGCACACTCATGATTGATCCAGACATGTCTAAGGGGAGACCTCGCATCCTGGAGCGCTTCCTTCCCTGCGCTTTTGGTGCGATTGAAGCTCTCCCAGAATGGATCCTCTGATTCTGACACTGACTTTGACCTCATAGACGTGTGGGAAGAGGTAACTAACACTATTTGAGCTTCATGAGGGGTTAGCATTTCCAACATCTTGTCTAATTTGATCTTTTAATAACCTTGCCTGGAAGGTGGTATTATTTCTGTTTCACTCCTAAGCATGCTGAGGAGCAGCAGTTGGATTTGCTAAGGTCACTCAGCTGGGATGGGATGGAAACATGGAGAGGAGAGAGAAGGATTCTCATAGCAAGGATTTCCTAGAGAAGAGACATTCTGCTTAGAATCTTAGGATTCAGTGATTGTAGAGCCCAGAAGAGACCTTGGCACTGCAGGTTCTTCTCGGACACATTTAGTGGCGGGGACTCAAACTCGGGAAGCCATGCATCTTTTCCGTTTTCAAACAGGTCCGTGTTAGAAAAGTATTCTTATTTTATCCTAAGTTTGATTGCCCTGCCGTGGTCCCAGCTCTCTTTCATGGTGTTGAGTAAAACAAGTCTCCAGCTTCTTCTCTGTGGTCACATTTGAAAGCAGCTATTTTGTCCAACAATAAATCTTTCCTCCTTTTTATTCTCAGGAAAGAATGTAATTAACAGGACAACAGATTTTCATACCAGACTTTGGTTCAAGTCCCAGCTTTGTCAACAACTGTGTCTCCCCAGGCTTATCTACTCTTTAATGTCTGCTAATAGACGTGGTAATGACCTCCCTCCCGGAGTGATTCTGGGCAATTAAAAATTGTAATCATGAGCTATACACTTCCTTGCACTAGCGAAACATGCTCTATAGAGGTTGTTTTCCTTGTTTCTTGTTTAGTTTGACATCTACAATTCTCCAAATTGGTCAGTGGCTGAGGAGTTGGTTTAACCTTTGGTCTGGACATACTATTTCTATTCCCTGAGGAATGGATACTTACCTGAAACCTGAATTCCGGCTTCAATCGCTGTGACATGAGACGACTTCTTAGGTGCAGATGCCAGCAAGAGGCCTACGGAGAGCAGTGTGTTTGGCTGAAACAGGCAGCATCCCAATAGTGTTGGGAAAAAATCAAATTTGTTTGACTTAATACGTTAGCAATATAGCACTGAACTCAGGACAGAAATTCATAAATGCATCACAGAGTGTCAGCTGCTTTTAGAGTTTACTGATGCATTTTATTGCTGAATACATCAAAAGCAGCCGACAGAAGTCAATTCAAGTAACACCTCTCAGGAGTGGACTGGGAGAATGAAGGGAGCATAGAAGTAGGGGCATTGGCTTCTAAAACTGATTTTATTCGTTTATTAAAGTAACTGTGATAATGTCCTTTAGGGACCCAATTGCTTAAAATGATCAAAAGTCTCTACATGAGCACTTCATCATAACTGTTCCAATTACATTGATTTGTCATAAAATCAGAGAATGCAGAGTGCATAGATATTTTCAGATTAAGACAGTAGAAAAGTGGGAAGAGCACATTATTTGGAAACAGCCCTGAGACCAAACCCCCAGTTCTGTTGCTCAGCAGGATGGCTGATTGCTCTGAGACTGTGTTCCCATCTGTGAAATGCAGGCAATGGTGGTGCTCACCTCACAGAGTTGTTGTTAGGCTCACATGAATTATTAATGTAAAATGTTTACAATTGTGCCCAACACATAGTAAGTGCCCAATAAATGCTAGCTATAATTTTTTATGTGCCTTTCTTTGATTGATTAGTTTGCTAGCCTCAGGCTGTGTGTGTGTGTGTGTGTGTGTGTGTGTGTTCAGGTGAGGGTTAGATAGATTGTACACAACCAATGTTGTGTACCTGAAATGGTATCTGATGCAAAGCAAGGTGTTCATCATGGTCATTTCCTGTTGTTAACATTATTATCATCAGTGTTATTATTTTTATTTCATTCAACTAGACTGTCTTTCATTTATCATTTATATGGTTCTACAATTAAGTAGTCTGCATTTGTCTTTATGTTCCTAATCCATTTTTATGTAGGTCTGACCACAGAAACCAAAGAGCACTTTCTTAGTTTGCATTATTCAAAAGACATGGTATTTGTCAGATTGCAAAGTAGAGTTTTCAGTCACTGGAGGGATAGCACATACTAGAGTACTTCAACAGCAACTACATTTGAATAGCAAAGCCTGAAATCTTCCCTCTTTTAAAATGCAAATCACATCCAGTTAATAGCTGTATACAAATACCTACCTGCCCAGGAAGTTTGAGAGCTAATTTAGCTTTGAAGATAATTTTCAGGAATGATTAGGCCTGCAAGGAATTATGTTTGACCGGAAACTTTTGTATTGGATTCGCCCACATTTACCAAAGTCACTTTCATTATTATCACCCTGTGTTTCTGCTGCTCTGGACACATTTATAGCAGCTTTTCCAAACAGGTTTTTTTTGAACACTGGTATCCTTCAGTTATATGTATATGTTTATTGAATGAAGAAGTTTTATGGTCAAATAATTTTGAAAATGCTCTATTTTAGAAAAGTGGGGTGGGTTTCCTTGCTGCAGGACTTCTCAGAGCCTTAATGAATCCTGTTGGCCCATTGGGACTCTCAGAGGGCAGGTGTCACCTGCAGCTTTTCCAAAACTGATCTGAACACAAGAAGCTTTCTTTGTTCACAGCTTAGCAGACACGGTGTCCCAGGAAACACAGCTACGTAATTTAGAAAATGCTGGTTTAAACCAAGAACATGTAGCCTTCACCCAAATGAATACTCGCTCTTACGCACGCTACTTTCGCTCCCACACACCATGCCCATATCCACATGCTGTAACTCAACTGTTTCTCTCATTCCCCATCACAAACCCACAGGCATTGCCAACAGTGTGGCATTTTACATTCCATTCATGCCATGTTTTATATAGACATCATCTTGTGAACTTTGTACAAAACAGATGGAAAAAGAGGGACAAAAGACATGCTCAATCTTTTATGTCCATTGACAGATTTTTTAAGCTTCCATAAGTGGATACACACTTATTTTCACAAATCACCTAATAATGTAACTGTCCCAAATGGAGCTCAGCTCTTCCCCTGAAAGCTCTGCTTTTTGGTGCTTTTTCTTTCTGGGTTAAACTAAGAATCATCATTTTTAACTCATCCTTTGATGTTAATAATTTTTTTTAAAAAAATATATATTTTTTAGTGATTTCAGAGAGGAAGGGAGAGGAAGAGAGAGATAGAAACATTAATGATGAGAGAGAATCACTGATCTGCTGCCTCCTACATGCCCCCCACTGGGGATCGAGCCCACAACCTGGGCATGTGCCCTGACCAAGAATCGAACCGTGACCTCCTGGTTCTTAGGTCGACGCTCAACCACTAAGCCACGCCAGCCGGGCTGATGTTAATAATTTTAATAATAGGAGATCCTTATCTGATCATGTTCTTCTCCTATTTTAAACTTTATATTCCTTCCTACTTTCCCCTCACCCCCAAATAAGCAAGAATGTGAACATGAACATATGCAAAAACCTTGGCCAAGATATACAAAACAGCACCTCTGCTTTTCAGCCTCATCTAAGCCACACACATTGCTCTCAACACTAATCACCACTTCCTCCCACTTCCTCCCTGGTTTATAGTGACTTCCCTGCAGTTTGATTTTCTAAATGTGCAGTCAGAGTCCCTGTGTTTCTCTGAGCCCAGAATCAACTTGGGGCAGCAAGAGAGCACAGCAATGTTTGTCTGTGTGTCAGTGTTGCAACTTCACTTCTTGCCCATGCTGCCTTTCGATTATTTTTCCTCCATTTGTGATACCCCTTGCCAGGGAACAAGCACATCCAGAAGACCCTGGTGTTCTCCAAATGTGCTATCATTAAAAACTGAGAGACCAGTCTCTCCAAGCATGTCAGTGACAAGGCCGGGTCGCCATCCCCCACGATCGCTTACATCAGCTCCTCAGTCACCAAAGGACCATGCCTCTGTCATCAGGCTTGGGAGTGGGTGCCAGAAGAAGCAGGTCAAAGCTAATCATTCCTGCTCCAGCTAACAGAGGCTAATGATCCCTAGAAGGCCATAATTTTTTAACTGTGTTCCCAGTGAGGTTTGACTTTGCTTTTCCATTGACACATTGTCAGTTCTTAATATATATGAGTGAGCTGTGCTGGAGATGTCATGCCTCAGAATATATAGAAAGTGACCCCTTGATGATGCATTTCCTCTATAGCAGTGGTTCTCAACCTTCCTAATGCCGCGACCCTTTAATACAGTTCCTCATGTTGTGGTGACCCCCAACCATAAAATTATTTTCGTTGCTTCTTCATAACTGTAATTTTGCTACTGTAAACAATATGTAATTATATATGTGTTTTCCGATGGTCTTAGTTCAACCCCCAAAGGGGTCGCGACCCACAGGTTGAGAACCGCTGTTCTATAGGGATGCTCTACCCCAGGATTTTCTACCCTAACCATTAAATGAAATGCACTGATGTCTCTGGTTCCGTGTCACAGCATGGCTGTCTCATGGTAAAAGTGTGGTTGAAAGAGATTCTTTGCGATAGGACTTCATTAAGATAAGGAATGGAGTCAGGAAAAGAAAGAAGACTACTTTGTGAATGGGAGATAAGGAAATAGAAAACACAAAAATAATATGATAAACGATTTTAACAAGGCAGAAGAGAAGGATGGGATCAAAGATAAAATAATAGAGATAAACAGGAATAGGCAAGTTTATTTTACTTCACATTATTACATTTTGCATCAATATAAACAAACTGTTTTTCTCAAGGTTGTGTTACAAGGCAGGGAGGGGTTGTTTCTAGCAATGGGCCCAGCTTTATTATGGGTGATCCATTGCGTCCCTTGATGAAAATACTTAAGCTTATTAGAATTCAATAGATAATTAGGTAACTAAGGATTCTTCTTTATTTTTTTTTTTTTAGGATTCTTCTTTATAACATTGTGTGGCACTGATGACTTTGTTATATTATGGGACAATTTTACTATCTTGCATAGAAAGCTTTTAAAATTAACTGAAATGATTGAAGGCAGGTTAAATTGGACCTGACCTAAGTGCTACTGAGGCTATATTACGTTACTTATTACAATAGCAAATGAAATGACTAAATTTGCATATATCCTATATAATAAAAGCCCAGTGACTAAACAGCAGAACAACCAGAATGACCAACCAGTCGCTATGAGGTGCACTATGACGTGCACTCATGCAGGAGCTGCCCCCTGGTGGTCAGTGCGCTCCCACAGTGGGATTGCTGCTGGGCTGACCAGGATAAGCGGTGCTCCCACAGTGGGCTGATCCCTGCATGCCATGCCCCCCACCAGTGCATGAATCCCATGCACCAGGCCTCTAGTGTGTGTGTGTGTGTGTGTGTGTGTGTGTGTGTGTG
>NW_005871049.1:13906815-13942468 GCF_000147115.1 Myotis lucifugus | reverse complement strand
TATATACTAGTATATATTATATATGTATATATATATATTTTTTAAATGTTACATCTTTCTGATGTTCACATATATAAATTGGAAAATAAACAAACACATTCCATTAAAACTTACTATTGTTAAAAACAAATTTAAAGTGCCACGATAAACTTGGTTTAATACTCATCCCTCCATTGAAGTCATGGCAGATAACATAAATTTTATTTTATTTTTATCCTCCCCAATATTGATGCAGTTTCTCTAATTCAAAGCAAGATTAAAAGTTTCAATCTTCAATTTAGAAATGATGTATAGTGGGAATTATGTTTCTCTTATCTAGAATCAAATTGAAGTTTTTCCAGGGATTTGCACAATATTAAGAGAGACAGTTTCTAAGGATCCTTGGGTTTGTTTGTTCTGCCAACTAGCACTAAATTTCCTAGCTGTCAGGCCTCATTTCTAAGACTAGTAGAAATGAACTGCTTCTATGACCAAATGACAGAGCCTTTAAAGTACTTTAAGGATAAGCCTGTGATTGTGACATTGGAGGAAGCGAAGTTTCATAACTGTCACCAGGAGTTAATTACTTTGCTTAAAATTTCCCATCTGCCTACTAATGAAATTAATATCACTGAGGTGAACTTAAATTATGGGATCATTTCACAGCTTTTAAGGAACGGATCCCTTCATACTTTAATAGAAAATAGTTTACTCCCCATTTTTTCTTTCATGCCATCTCTGCTTTCCTCAAAACCCTCCTGTCCTTGAAGGACTGAGTGACACTATCTTTCCTGCCAAGTTCATTTGAAAAATATATTGAGATAATAAAGGATATATGAAGCTCCAGTGAGGGGAAAAGAATAAAAATATGTGTGACTGGTTTTAAATATTTATTATGAAATTGCTTCTCTTCCTCAAATATTGTTTTTATAAATTCTTTGAGTTCAAAAATGCTAGTCATGGACATAAAATGAAGCAGTCCAATATTCGTTGAGTTTCAGAGCTAAGGTAAATAAATAATAGGAATATATATATTTTCTGGACAGTGGTTTTTCCTTTCTTACACCTACAGGTTCATTCCTCAGTGAAAGTGTTTCAAATGTTCCACCTAATGTCTTTCCTACAGATACAGAGATATGGAGTCAAAAAGAAAGGCTAGTGAATTTCCAAGTATCAGGAGAGTTTTCTTCTGGAACTAATCTGAAAATAAAATCCTGGGCAACTCTTAGGCTAGAGGAGAGGCCTAGAATGGAACAAGTAACAATTCAAAGTGCTCATGATTACCCATTCTGGGCAAGAGTTTCTCCTTCTGTTTGAGCCATGCATATTAATAATCAGTACATAACGCTGATTCATGAAGTTTAAGTGCAGGTTGTAGGATGGCCATGTAGATTGCCTATTGCATTAACTAGGACTGGAAACCAAGTCACATGACTGCTTAAGATTGTGGTCCAAATTCTAGCATTAACTAGACATATGATTCCAGGAAGTAGATTTTTTTGTTGTTGTTCTTCAATATTGGTCAATATGTTTATTGTCCTATTCTGAAAAAAATTTCATCGACGTGTGTTGGTTTAGTTCAGCTCCCAACAGCCCACTCCAAAACTCTTAAGAAACTGCTTTCTGAGCTACTTTATCTTCTGAGTAAGAGACAGTTGGGCTCCTGGATGCCAGTTGGTCACCAGAAAGACCAAGACATAATTAGAAGCTTGGAACTTTCAGCCCCACACCTAACCTCCCTGAAGTGGGGAGGGGCTGGAAATTGAGTGAATGATCGATCATGCCTATGTGAGCAACCCTCCAGAAAAACGTCAAAAGTACTGTGTTCCAATAGCTTCTGGGTTGGTGAACACCTTCATGTTCTGGCAGGGTGGTACATGTCAACTCCACGGCCCAGAAGCTCCTTCACTCAGGACCTTATGAGTCTTCTCATCTGGTTATACCCTTTATGATAACCTTTATAATGTAATAAACTGGTGAAATAAGTACTTTTCTGAGTTCTGTGAAGTGTTCTAGCAAATGATCAAATCCAAGAAGATCATGAGAACCTTAATTTGTAGCCAATTCGGACAGAAGCTGTGGGTAACCTTACTACTTATTGACCAAGAAGCTAAAAATAAATAGATAAATTACCATTTCATATTTTGATTTTCAGAAATAAATTTTAAAAAAATCAGACATAGCCTTCTGATTGCTAATGTTCTCGGACAAATTCCATCACTGCTAATGACTTGAGAGGTGGCCTTGAACCATTCACTTAACCTCTCAGGGCCTCAGTTTGTACAAAATGAATTGGATGATACTTAAGATTACTTTCTGCTCAAGCATTCTCAGATTTTATCCAATTTTGATACTGAGTTCTCAGGAGTTTATCTTAGAATGAAGGAGAAAATAGCTACATCCAGAGTTGTTTCACGTTAGTGAAACTTTCATTTGGAATACTAACTTCAATTCAGTTCTTAAAAATTTATAAAAGGATATAGAGAAATCTCTGTTGCATTGAAAATTTTAATCCTGTGACTTCATTTTTACTCTTTCTACTTTCTTTGAGAACCTCAGCCTACTGAATACACAAACCCATTATTTTTCTTACATGGATTTTTTTTAGAGATGTGATAAACATCTTTTAATTATTAATAGATATGCTCTCTTATAATAAAAAGTTTAAAAATAATGCTTTGAAAGGGAGATTTTTGGATAAAAAGTATTGCTTTCCCATATACTTTATATTGAAAAACTGGCACAGGGCATTTGACTCATTCCTGTTGACCTTCAGATTCTGTTTAGCATGAATAAGAACAGTATATAATTTCTATGTAACAGTGTGTCTTGCACTTTGCTTTACTTATTTTCCTTCTTTAGAACAAAAATTTCTGTAGGAACCTTTGTTGTTCTACCTGCACTGCTTTAACTGTGAATCAGTCACATTTTGAACTCGGAAATAATTACCAGAGGATTTGGTAATGCAGTGTCAAGACGATGTTACAAAACAAGTTAAAATCAGAGAACGGGAGATTTCAGGTTTTGTAATATTTTAAAATTAGTGCTACCCTGTCTGCCCTTGCTTATTTTGCCTAGCTAAACTGAATTTCCTTCTTGTGTCAATAACCTTTACTCATTCTTGGGTCCCTGTGCAGATATCCTTCATCCACCCGTCATTTTCCCTGTTTGTCTAGTTCTTACTCTGTTCCTGGTGGCCTCTGCTTCCCAACTCTATTCTGATACCTGAGGTGCCTCCTCAGCCCCTTCCCCTCCCCTTGGTCATTATTCTTTATTTAACTGGGAGCTGGCTCTCTCTCCCTGACAGCTCTGCTAAGTGGCTACCTGGTGTAGGATGAGCATCCTCTGAAAACTCTCCAGGATTGAGGCTCACAGCCTCCAATATACCATTGGCTTCTCTCATTATGGATACGACCTAAAGATATCACCATTTGATGAGGATTTTAACTTGTAATTCACTGTGTCCCTCTTCAGCACTGCTCCTCTTACACATGTGATTCCATAGCCATGTAGATGATCTTTTCAGTTCATTAGGCTTTCAGGATTTTCTCTACCCTCCTTCACAACCCACTCCATGGTCATTCCCTAGATTTTGCCATTAATTCCACCCCTCCAGAGTCTTAATTTTAAGTGCTGTATTCTATTTTCTGATTTCCATCTCAGATCTTTCCAGTATCTTCCTAGTTGCTCCCTGACTGCATCAAGTCATTGATCTAAAGTCACGTCTTCACTATCCAGAATTCTTCTTACATAGTTGAGGTTGCATGGTCCATCACTGAGAAATAACAAAACAATTTCCTTGTACATACCCTCAACTGTTGTACATACCCTCAACTGCTGTGCCCCTCTTCTATTACTATACTTTCTAAGCAAAAGATGGGTGGATGGATGGATGGATGGATGGATGTTTGGATGGATGGATGAATGGATGGATAAAATAAAAATAAAAGCTACAACAACAAATCTGTGCTTAAATTCTGTGCTTAAATCCAACATTTTGTTCAAGTGGGCTAGGATAGCCCAACTTCCATGCTTCTAGGTTCCACTAACTTCCTGGGTGCTTTTACTACTATTCTATAGTCCTACTAGATTCCCCTGGTCCATTTGCCCTCCCAACCTTTAAACCATTATTTCACACCTCCTTGTTCCAAGAACCTCCAAATATCTCCCCTCTTCCTCATTCTCAGTGGATTTATCTGGTTTCTGTTTCACTGAGAAGAGGAATTTGACAATTTCTCACGCTTTATTTACCACCTTACCAACATCTACTTTGCCTTCCTTCTTTACTGTTGATGAACTCTGCTGCATGTCTAAAGTCAACCCCTCTATTCATCTTTTAGATAGCATCCTTTCTCACCTATCCAAGACATTACTCCAACAATTATCCCCTTTTCCTTTTGTATTATAATTATTTCCTCTGTACTAGATCATGTCTAGTAGCATTAAAAAATGCTGCCAAATCTTTCACATTGCCTTCTAACTTATACTCCATTTCCCTGCTCTTCTTCATAGAAGAATCATTTTATGAGCTGTCTTGACGGTGACTCCTATGATTATCTTTTTTTTTCTTTAAAAGGCTTTTTATTTTTTTTTATTTATTGATTAAGGTATTACATATGTGTCCTTATCTCCCATTGCCCCCCAACCCCCACTCATGCCCGTACCCCCCTGGTGTCTGTGTCCATTGGTTAGGCCTATATGCATGCATACAAGTTTTCTGGTCGATCTCGCCCCCCCCCCTCACCTTACCTCCACCCTCCTCTACCTTTCCTCTGAGGTTTGACGGTCTGATCGATGCTTCTCTGTCTCTGGATCTGTTTTTGTTCATCAGTTTATGTTGTTCATTATATTCCATAATTGAGTGAGATGATGTGATATTTATCTTTCTCTGACTGCTTATTTCGCTTAGCATAATGCTCTCCAGTAGGATTGTCTTTTGAACCCATTCTCATCAGGTTTTCATCCCTAGTACTTCACCTAAAAGCTCTTGTCATGATCAGGAATGAATGGCTTCCATATTGTTGATACCAATGGAAAATTACCCATGCTCCTCTTTCTTAGCATATCTGCCCAGTGGATCACTCCCTCCTTAAAACACATTCTTCACTGGGTATCTGAGATATCAGACTGACACCCTCTTAGCAAACTAGAGAGAGACATTCTCCTGCTGACCTTGAAAAAGCAAACTGCCATCTGGTGAGCTGCCTATGGAGAGGGCCACATGGTAAGAACCTGAGGGTGGCCTCTAGGGCTGAGTGTCATCCCAGCTGATAACTAGGGGGAATAAAGAGACATACCTCAGCCATAAGGAAATGAATTCTACCAACAACATTTGAAAGAGCTGGGAAAAGGATTATTTTCTAGATCTAACATATGAGAATGCAGCTTAGCTGGCATAAATTTTAGGCATGTGATACCCTGAGTAAAGGACCTGGCCTAGACATCTGATCTGTAGAAACTGTGAGATAACAAATGGTGTGGCTTTCAGTTACTGAATTTTGTGGTCGTTTGTTATGTAGCAATATATTTCTTACATTCAAGGAGATGGTTTGTATTTCACATTTAACATTGAAACAAGAAGTTTCCAAATAGAGTCACAAGGAGGGAAATATTTGCCGTAGCTAGTTTTATAGGGGGAATTTAGCAGTATTTAGCAGTGAAGAGAACTCTACAAGCCAATTAGTCTGAAGAACATCGTCAACCTACTCATGTTGTGTTCTTGAAGCTCCATGGCCCACACTGTGTAACCATAGGACTTCTAACGCATTTTTATATTTAAATTTAAGATTTTATTTTTGGTCACATAGATCTGAGATAAGTAGGATGTTTATGGTCTTCATATGTATAATTTGGAAAATTTTATAGAGTCCGAGTTGCCTGCTCATGGTCACATAGCTCTTTACTGCAAAGGGCCAACACCATGACTGAGAACTTTGTTAATGCTGACTGCACTTTCCACTAAAGCACACTCTGCTATTTCATGGTGTGTGATGGTATGAACCAATTTGAACCAAAGAGACTGAGATATCCATACCCCTTGACAAGTCCTGATATAAGGTCTTAGAAGATAGGCTATACTTCAGATTCTCTGGATTGGCATTGAGAAATATCTAAGAACTTTTAACACAGGAAAGGAAATAAAATAGTGACAACAAGGCTTAAGAAGAAAACCTGACATGAATGGAATAGAAGAGAAAGATACCGGCAGATGGGAGGTAGGTTCTCCAGGTGTAACATAACGGAGGTGATGAATCTAATTGGGATGTCGCCCTTGGAGAGGAACACACGGAAGAAACTTGATGGGCAGGATGGGGTGACTTCTTGGAAGGTAGGGGCAGGGCAAAGCAAAAGTAGAGGTGGACTGGTCTGTGGTTCTTGGTCTTTGGAGAATGCTATGGCTGTCGATGTGAGTTGGGTTTAAGGAAAGGAAATGATAGATTTCAAACTTACAGAGTGTGAAATAATGATGTCAGGACAAAAGGAAACTGGAGTTCTAAATCAGGAAATCAGGACAGAGTAGGGAATATAGAATTGTGGAAGAGTCTTATAGAAGAGATAGTTGAATCCCATAATAATGGATGGAATTTCTAAAGGCCAGTTTGTAATGAGAAAAGAGAAAAACAAAACAAAACAAGGGACGGGGGAGGGAGGGGACTAAGGACTAAACCAGGGGTCCTCAAACTTTTTAAACAGCGGGCCAGTTCACTGTCCCTCAGACCGTTGGAGGGCCGGACTATAGTTTTTAAAAAAACTATGAACAAATCCCTATGCACACTGCACATACCTTATTTTGAAGTAAAAAAACAAAGCAGGAACAAATACAATATTTGTATTTGCATGTGGCCCGCGGGCCGTAATTTGAGAACCCCTGGACTAAACCAAGTGTGTAAGTTCTAATAGTTAGAACTACTAAAACATTTTATTTGAGTTCTAGTTTGAAAGTATTATATGGCTTCTTACATTTCTGAATTTCAGCCAGGATAGAGGTATGTTTAGTTATACCTACTTAAATAGAACTCTCACTTCTGTGAGCCCTCAGTAAATCTAGCGTTGTCAGGTAAATAAATTCACCAGGAAGATCATCTCGGGTTACTCACTTTGTTTACTTATGGCCTTTGTTTATTTTCCTGTCCAGGTGAGAACTTCGTTTCCCAGTTACTTGTCTAAGTGGTTTAAATGCTAGGCACATCTCACAGCTGAAGAATCCGTGCATAGCACCAGGCTTACTTTCTATTCACAAAGACTGACAATGCTAATGATGGGTTTTCCCTGGATATTTACAAAGTCACTTGTTGGTTTGTATCTCTGTGGCATTTCCATAGTAGAGGAATTATTTACATGTTACTGTTTCACATTTCCAGTGGTAGGTTTGTTTTTTTTCTTTTTGCTCTACTAGGAAAGGTATAACGTAGGTGGTGAAGAAGCTTAGAGGAAGAATGTCATGAAATTGTCCTTTGTTAGAAGACTGTCCCCATCACCCATTTTTCAATCTTGTAAAAATGTTTGTGTGTTTCCGCATAGGAAATAGAATGTGTCATTAGGAAGCATTAGGGGAGTTATTTTAAAGGCAGATTTTAAAGAGCCTTAATCACAAATGTTTTATGCATGCTGAAAACCTAAGTGAGAAGGGAGTATAGATTTGTGTTGCTGAAATTTTCCTCTTTGTTGTCTTCCATCTTGTTGGCGTGATTAAATATTTAAGTGTATCTGCTGAAACAAATAGGAACTCAGCGTTGTGATGGAAATACTTTAGCAGCCATGGACTATCCCATCTTTTATTTCTCGTACAGCTCTCTGCATTAACTAGTGGTAATGACCTGGCAATAGACTGTTTGAAATGGCATAGTGTTTTTTTTCCCCCTTCACATAGATTGAGATAGTTATTTCTTACTACAGCCTGTTTTTATTGCCATATAAGTTTTTCGAAAAGTGTTTCTTGGCTCAGTCAAATTTGTATCCTTGTAAAAATAACATAATGCCAGAAAAAAAATGTATACACTGGATAAAATAAGAAAAAATAGCTCTTTTATTGGACTATAAGTTTTGAGTTTCTTCCCAGGTTTATCATGTACTTTGTTTTGGGGAAAGTTTGGACAGGAAGGTGGGAGTGAGCACGATAGGTTAGAATGTGTCTCAGATTTTCCCCAAGGTTGCACCAGCCTATGATGGCCTATGGTACCTATGATAGAACAATATTATGAAACCACAGGAGTGATTAGTGGATGATTAGTGATTATTGCTGATATTATAGAACAGCTATTAGAAACTGACTCTTTGTTTGGCCTCAAAGGAAACTAAAATCCAGGTAATTTAAGTGATATGTCCTTCGTCACAGAGCTAGTTAGCAGCTGAGCTGGAAATAGTGCTTGGGTTTCTTGCTTCCAAGTCCAGAACTCTCTTCCGTATGTCTTTCATACAGATATGATGAATTTCCATTACAGACAACTCAGTAGAATTTTTGTGATGAATAATGGCTAAGCAATTATCACTAGCCTCCCCAACCTGATGGGTTGAAAGCATAATTGAGAGTTTAAGAATATAAATTTTTCCTAAATTTCTACTAAATGATCTTTGAAACAGCCTTTGGATAAAGGGAATAGATATTTCAATCGTGATTCTCCTGATTAGAGCGAAGTGTTGAATATCCATATGCTGGGTCTGATAAATTGATACGGAATGAATAATGAACTGTTCTGCATTTTAACTGCCAGTTCATTGGCTTCAATTCTTTAGTTTATAACCTGGATTCCCCATTCTGTCTCCCACAAATCTCAAATGAAGAGGCATCCTTTAGTATATTTTGAGTCTTCTAAACAAAATAGTTCAGTTGGAGGTTGATTCTACAATCCCTCTAGTGTCGCTAGATTAACCAAGCCCCTTGCTTTAAGTTTGCTCTGGGAATAAGTAGAAGCCTTAGTAGATAAATAGAAGTAGGAAACCCAGAGGCATAAAAATTATTGAAAAAATAGCCAGATACTTTTTCAAAGGAAACAGATAGAAATACGGTTCAGAAGCTTACTCCCACAGGACATTGCTCAGTCATCTGCTTTGGCTCTTTGAAATGCTTGCTGTCATTGTAATTATTTATAAACTTGTGCTTTTTGCACTGTTAGGAATGTAAGCTTTAGAACATCTTTTATTACTAAGGCTTTCTAGCTCTAGTGAGTACATAATCACTGTTGAAATTCATAAGATCCTATAATCTTTTTCTATAATCTTTAATGCCAATTTTAATAAAATATTTCTGGAGATAATAAAATTAAATATCATATAATACATTAATGGCAATAATAATTATGTTGCTGCTGCCACTTCTACTACCAGGATAAAGAGGTGGGGGAGAAGGAAGAAGCACTTATCTTGTATAAGGCATTGTGTTGAGCACTTTACAAAAATCATGTCAATGTAATCCTTATACAACGTTATCATCATCTCCATTTTACAAGGAAGTGTTGTATAGCTAAGCCCCTTGCCCACAGTCATGCAGCTAGCAGCTAGCTCAAATTCCTGAGCTCACACTTTTAACCATTATGGCATATATTGGTTTATCACGCAGTCCTGGGGTAGGCTGTGGAACTTCTGCCTTCTGTTTCAAAGTATTATGTGCATCCCTTGGTTTAGTTCAAGGAAAAAATTAGAATGTTATATATAAGTTTTGTTCATGCACAAATTTTTAAACAATTCTCATAAGAAGAAACAGGTATGTTTAATTGTTATTAATGATCAGATTAGGGGAAGAAATTATGCAGATCTTTTAGAAAAATAATTACGGGTAGTGCCAATGAAGGTTCCTGTTAATAAACTGTTTTACTATCAGGTACTGAAAAATTGCACAGAGCTTTGTCATATCATAACTTATGACAAGTTATTATGTCATTTTTAACTGGAAAATGGTATAATGAATTATTTATAACCATCCCAGAATTGAAGCTAATATAGTTTTTCACTAAAAAGATTATACTGTCTTCCACATACACATCTTCTTTGTGATGAATGATTAAGTTTTATATATTAATTTTAAATAATTGAGTCAATGTTATGATTTACAGTGACTTAAAAATTGCGTTTTTATATTTTAATATGAAATCTTAATATGCTATTTAACAAGTAAATAACTTTTTATGTACATAATCTTTATTTTATTACATTGTAAAACTAGCTATATATGTTCACCAGAATTTTCTATTTCAGTTTTCTGAAAAGCATAATTAATTATCTAATAACATAATTGTTAATTAACTTAGTCATTATTTTAATTAGCATTTTGGTAAATTCCTTTTACTAATTTTCTCTTCTCTGACACCTCTCACAATAAAGTAGTGATATGTAGAAGGAATTGGTTGAAAGAAAGACAGTATGAAAAGAACATGACTATATAAAGAAAACCAAGTGTCATGTGATTACTATTTGTTAGTCTTAGAAGTTATAGCAACACATCATAACTATGGGGTGATTTGTTACCTATTTTCCAAGAAGGTTAAAGGGAGAAATATCCATTACTTGTGACAGTATTTCCATGGTATGATGGCATCATTTATTCTGGATATTTTCTTGTTCAGAGAAAGAAATTAGAGAATCTTAAAAGATGGTGGTTGTTCATTTTATTTTTAGCTTTCATTATTATTGTCAACCATAGCATGTGCATGTTTGAGACAATAATGATGATGGAAATCTTAATATCACCATCATTAAATAGAGAAGAGTTAGTTGCTCAGTGACCAACATTTGAAAAAGAAACCTGAGTTTTCAGTTTTTCCGCTTTGTTACCTTGGGCGAGTCTTTCCATCTTTTTGAGTCTCAGGTTTTTTAGCTGAAAAAATAATAAGTTGTACTAACCAATCTCTATGATTAAATTCTGCTCTGCATGTTTCTTAACTTCCTTATGCTTGCTAGCAGAGAACCTTCTTTACCTGATCTCTTAGAAAGAAAAATGATACAAAATCAAATTTTGTAGCCAATGGCCCAGTCATAGAGGAATATAGGGATGTGTGTTGTCTTTTCCATTTCGCTCAGCTGTGTTTTCTGTAATAGATGTACACAGTATCCCATGTAATTGGTGCAGAGGGGCTGTGGCTTCTGCTGTTGCAGAGGTGTGGAGGCTGCCAAACAGGGCCCTGACCCGTGATGCTGAGGCCACTCCTGCCAGCCTGGAGGGGCTTTCACCTTCATGCAGTCAGTTTGGACAATCCATGTACTTACCTTGCAAATTCATGGTTCATTTTCTTTTGAAATTAAAAACTACACCAACATTAACACGCTTTGCTGTGGTTTAAGCAGATTTGTTTAATTAAAACCATTGAAGTAAATAGCAATGTTCGTGGTTTCCAGAAACAGATATGTATGGGCATAGCCCTCCCTTATCCAAGGGGGATGCATTTCGAGATCCCCCGTGGATGCCTGAAACTGTGGATAGTACCGCACCCTATGTATACTGTACTCCTGGTTTTTCTTCTACATACATAGCTATGAGACAGTTTAACTTATAAGTAGTCGCAGTAAGAGATGAATAACACTGATAATAAAATAGAACAATTATAACAGTATATTGTAGTAAAAGTTATATGAATGTGGTCTTTCTCTTTCAAAATACCTTATTATATTGTATATACTGCATGGGGAGGCTGGACAAAGGGATGATTCAGGTCCTGGGCAGGACGGAGCAGGACTCAGCGAGATTTCGTCTTGCTACTCAGAACAGTGTGCATTTTTCAAACTTATGAATTGTTTATTTCTGGGACTTTTCTATTTAATATTTTTGGACCACAGTTGATAGCAGGGTAACTGAAGCCACAACAAGAGAAACCACAGGTAAGGGGGGATTACTGCAATTTAAGGAGAGAGAAGATTCTTACCTTTCCATGTCATTTATGTTTGGTTGCAGAACTTCAGATGGTGGCAAAGTTGTTGGCACCATAGAAGTCAGTGTCGTGAAGATGGGGGAGATTGAGGATGGGGAAGCCGACCACATCACGGCAGATGTGCAGGGACAAAAGGTAGGGTCTCCGCCAGCTCATTGCACAAATTAAATTAGAAAGGATCATCTACACCGGATGTCTGAATCACCAACACCTCTGTGGGGTATGAAATCTCATTCTTCAAGAGCTAAGTGAGAAATCAGCTCCGCAGTCTGAGTACCAGAAGTGTGTTTCAGCCTCTGAAGCTGAGGCTGTTTGCATGGAACTAGGCAAAGGCAGGTGCCACTCAGAAACATCTTCCTCTTCTCTGCCCGCTCCTGTGTCCACGCTGCCTCTTCTCAGTTGATCACGGTTGCACTCTGCCATAATTAACCCTTCAGGAGATGCCCAGGAAATTCTTGGAGGACTATTACCACAAGTAACCACTTCCCTACTCTCAAAATCCTCTTTGGAAAAAGATACAGATTGAACTTAGATTTCATTCTTATGTGAAGGAGGGCAGACTTCTTAACACTGCGCCTTATGAAACTGCAGAGAGAGAAGCAGGGAATTGTCCACGGTGGAGGGGCAGCTCTGCAGGAGGGGCGATGCCCGCTGGAGGCCAAGGGGCTTCCTTGCAGCCCAGGATAAAGGTTCCAGTGCCTCTCACGATGTAGCTGGGAGTCTTACTTGCTTTCTACTCCCTTTTCTGCAGGAGATGAAAACTTGATATCAAGTATTAGCCCAAATTCCTGTCTTAGGAATGCAATTGCCTATTTTATTGAGACATAGGGGACAGGCTTCAAAACGGCTAATAGTTCTTTTCAGGAACATGAGCTTGTGTACACACTGTAATTCCTGCCTTGTCATAAATGAACATTTTTTAAATGACAAGGCTCATTCTGACTTAACTTCTAGCTTAGAGACTCTTATCTGGGAACATTTGAATTTTGTTGGTAAGGAAACATCTACATGGAAGATGGTGTTTATGTAACACTTAATGAATCATTAACTTTACACAATATAAGACTCCTTTTCAAATATACGTAATTCTATAGCAAATATATGTAAGTCTATAGCAAATTTTATAAAAGAAATTTACAAAAGGCAAATTAGCATTTTAGTAAATTCCTTTTACTAAGAAACACTTGTTTCTCTCTGTTCCCCTGCTCTCCCTCGGAGCATATCCCAGATCATGAAAAGATTCCTAGGAGGCCTGGAGTTTGAATCAGGTTGCCTCCAAATGTCAGGGCTATGCTGAAGTTTCATAGCAGATCCTCTTAGGGTTTGTGTAAACAAGACCTGTTTGGGGTTAGTCCCTTTATTTGATCCTCGTGTCCTTTGGAGTTCTATATAAGACCCATCTTAGCACCACATGGATATTTGTATCAAAATTAAGGAGGGTGGATTTTGAGGGTAAGCAGGGTCTGAGATCAGAAATAGGCAGATGACGGTGCCTGGACCTGTGGGCATGAGCCAGGCCAGGAGCAGACACATGTCCCATTTCTAAGTTAGGCTACTTTCCCTGCCTCTGACTCTATCACTAGCTGCCTCTCTGTTCTCAAAGTTCGTCTACCCCTTCATTTCTTTATTGCGTTTCTATTCTGGGATAGCGCAAACTGAATCCTGATCTTTTCATAACCGGAGAACTCGATACGCAGGGATATGCCCCACCCAAGTCCTACTTTATGTTTCTGACTTAGTCATGTGAACTTAAAAAAAGAGACTTAACCGAGCTCTTATAGAAATAGGAGGTGGCGGTGTCAGCACAAACCCTGTACGAGTCACAGGTGACAGAAATGGTAAACACAGCGAGCTTTGTCGGCAGTACCTTCGTCCTGCCTGATACTTAGTAAACCTTGACCTTTTGCAAATTTCTTTTATAAAATTTGCTATAGACTCTGTTGGCAGTCCCGGGGAATATTGGTGATTGAACAGAGAACATGGAGTAAGTCCACTCTGCATGACATTTAGGAGAGTCATGTGGAAATAACTTTATCTCAGTGCTTTCAAAGCATGGTCAGGATCATCTTGGGGTGTTTGTTAGAAATGCAAACGCAAACACCCTTTTGCAGATGCACGAAATCAAATCAGTGAGGTGTATTAACACAGTTTGTTACTGATGGAGATTTAACTCCCAAAGTTAGTGAATGACTGAAACATATGAAAGGACAAAGTCACTGAAAGAAAGGATATCCTGAAAATAGCATCCCTTTCACTGGTTTGCATTTATGGCAGAGAAAGACAAGAAACTACACTTAGACCCATAGTCATGTGAGTACATGACACATCATCTCTCATGTATATTGAAGCAGATAAACTATTAATACCCATATTAATCAGCTGAGCTGCCATAATAAAATATCATAGACTGGGTAGCTTAAACAGAAATTGATTATCTCACAGTTCTCAGATTAAAGTTCCAGATTAAAATGCCAGATGATTCAGTTCTTAGCGATAGCTCTCTTCTGTCTTGCAGGCTTCTTGCTGTGTCCTCACATGGTCTTTCCTCGGTGCAGGTGCACAGACAGAGAGGGTGAGCTCTGGTGTCTTCCTCTTGCAGGACACAGCCCTATCAGATTAGGACCCCATCCCTATGACCTCTTTTAACCTTAAGTACCTCCACAAAGGTTCTATCTCCAAATACAGTCACATTGGGTGTTTGGGCTTCAACATATTAATTTTAAGGAACACAGTTCAGTTCATAATAATACCTCTGATATAAAATACTGCATTTTAATTTTGAATTTTACATAGCCTTCAGAGCATGAAGTAAAATATAAAAAAAAATCCAAACTCTCTCCTCTCACATACATTTACTTACTTGTTTCCTCAGATCATATTTTTATTATTATATTTATGTTTCTCATCCAGGGAAGATAGAGCAGAGGGTCATTCACCATATTACCCTATTTCAAACTTTTAGTTGATATATGTATACATAGAACTAGAAGACAACGTGTTACTATCACATAGCAGTAGAAAGAAAATTCACAAAAGAAATACGAACACTGTCCTTTTACAAATCCAATATATTAGGTGAAATGTTGCATTAGGTATCCAAACTTTAAAAAAAAAATTTGAAGTCATTTTTTACTCATTTCTTTGTCTCATATTCACAGTCAATATGTCAGTAAATCCTGTTGATTGTGACTTCTAAATAAATCCAGAATTGAGGACTCAGGACCCTTTCCCTGTTACCAACATTGACTGTCACCTACATTTTCAGTAGTCTCTTAAATGTTTCCCTGATTCCCTCCTTCCTCCTCCCGGCACTGCCCCCCACCATAGTCTATTTTCAGCAGAGCACTTACTAAAATGTAACACAGAATGTGCCATTCCTCCTGGCTCCTTAACTCTCTGAAAGTATGAATCCAAAGCCTTCCAGTGACCTGACTTAAAGTTCCTAAATTCTCAAAAATTCATGAGTGTCATGTATGTATATCGTATATGTATATGTATATGTATATGTATATGTATATAAAAGAGAAATATGTAAATTGGTCATCACTTCGCTACACACACCAGCTAATCAGGATGAGTATGCAAATTAACCCAACAAAGATGGCAGTTAATTTGCATATGCAGGCACGGAGTGAAGACTGAAGATGATACGCAGGCACAGAGTGAAGACTTGGCTTCTCCGCTGCGGCCGCAGAGGAGAAGCCAAGCCTTGCTGCGGCCGGACCAAAGGCCTGGGTCCCAGGTGCTGGAGGAAAACCGGTACCAGCAGCCAGGGGAAGGAAGGCCTATTGCGCGAATCTTCGTGCAACGGGCCTCTAGTATATCTATGAATCTTCATGTAATGGGCCTCTAGTATATCTATATCTATATCTATACAGATAGATAGATCTATATCAATATATCTATATAGCTATATCATCTATATCTATGTCTATCTCTATATCTATATCTATAACTATAACTATATCTATATCTATATGTCATCTATATCTATATCGTCTATTTCTATCTCTATATCTATCTATATATATCTATAATCCATCATTACCGGTACCTTCAGTGGTTGTGATTCTCAAAGGGGGCAGTGCCTGGGGAAGGAAGGGTGAAGGGAGACAGACTGGACAGTTAGGAAATAGCCCAAGCAATTCTGATACCCCATTTGGGGGAGAGCGGTCTGAGTCAGAGGAACCTTCTGAGGAAGGCCGAGCACTCCAGAATGGTGGCTGTTTCCCACAGAACTCATCACCAGAAGAAATTGCTGGTTTTTTGTTTGTTTTTGTTCAGTTTGAAATATTTGCTCTGAAAATTTATTGTTTTCCTTCCCCCGGCTTTTTTTTTTTTTTTGGCTAGAGATAGAAGGAAACTCATGTGAAGAAACAAATCCTGGTGTTTGTATGAAAATAGGTCTCTTGTCAACCTCCTGGGGTCAGAAGAGTTTTGCTTCCTCTGTTAGTTACAGCTTCATGGGAAGCTGAAGGACAGTCCCACGCTTACTAATAGATTGTCTGGGATACTGTCTCCCACTCGAGGTTT
The DNA here is from genome assembly GCF_000147115.1 of Myotis lucifugus. Lineage (NCBI taxonomy): Eukaryota > Metazoa > Chordata > Mammalia > Chiroptera > Vespertilionidae > Myotis > Myotis lucifugus. Next base: position 13,926,098 of record NW_005871049.1, on the reverse strand, counting down.
GCTCACCAGGAACATGGCATTGTGCTCCTCTAGGCCTCTTCTCTTCTGTGGAGACAAGTGTGGGCTTTGTAAGGGCTCATGGCCTTGCCCATCTCTGGATCAGCTTATTTGTAAATTGTCCTCATACTGTATGAGCAGGTGTTTGCACTGTTTTGCTGGAGACAAAACTCTCCTTTTCCTTTATGTAATTAAATACTACTAAATATACTAAATACTAAATTATATATATATATATACACACATATATGATTTAAAGTTGCCTTTGCTTAAAATCTAGAAAATAATTTGCTTTTTATTGATTCAAAATCATTTCAACTGTCAGAAAAACAAAATCCTTCAGCTTGTCAAATCTAATTTTCTGTATTAGGAACATTTGTGGACAGTCCTTTCCCAGATTTTACTTTTGTTCCTAAGTGGCCATTAACTAAAACCAAAATGTACTCTATGACCATATAATACAATCATATTATAAATAAATAATCACAAGTTAAGCAAGCTTCATGATAGAGATAATGCTGAAAATAGTGTTACAAAATGTATTGTTCAGAATTTTTTGATACTATGTGAACAGCCTCTTGTTCTGCAAACAAAATAATTTTCTTATTTTGATTACTTTCAACTGTTTTCCTTTTTCTTGTGTTCTTCCCTAGTGTGCACTTGTATGTGAATGTTCAGCACCAGAGAATGTGAGCGGAAAAGACAACTTACCTTTTCTGAATGCAGGTATGTACCTCCGTTCTGGAAACTTGCATTAATTTCATATGAGCATACATTTTAATTTCCTGTGGAGTCAACGCTGAGCCTGGGCAGCATTCTCATAGAATCATTTGTGAACACTTAGTCATTGTATCAGTAATTGTGATCAGCCAGGAGAGTGGGGGGAGACTTGACAGTTCCACAAGAATGATGCATAAATACCTTGGCTAAATGACAAATTCCTGTTAGCTGTTTGATTTTATGTTCTCTGAAACAAGACACACTGGAAAACAGAGTAAATATTAGAAATGTGAAGTTCTTAATTATTTTGACTTTCTAATTATAGAACTCAAAATGAAGTTGCTAAAACAGTAGATATATGGATTCAGTAGGAAAAATTCATACACATATCTGCACATTCTTGGGTGTGTATGTATGTACTGTTTTACTTACCCTATATAATAAAAGGGTAATATGCAAGTTGAACAAATGGTGAAACAACTGGTCGCTATGACACGCACTGACCACCAGGGGGGCAGGCGCTCAAGTATTAGCTGCCCCAGCCCACAGGCCCTGATCTCCCAATCGGGGCCTCCTGGCCAACCTCTCGGTCCCTTCCCCCAGCAGGAAGTCTCTGATCACCTGATGGCGAATGGGGAACCAGGAACCGGGGTGGGTGGTGAGAAGGGGCGGGGCTGTCTGCCTGCAACCAGGGAAGTTGGCCCTGATCGCAGGCGATGCCTAGGGACTGTACCCGTGCAAGAATTTCGTGCGCCAGGCATCGAGTAGTAATATATTTGAATTTCAACAAGGTACTAAACAATGTGTTAAATTATGAGCTTATGAATAAAACTGATATATGGTACAGTTCAAAATGTGTCATAAAATGTATATGTAAATTATGAAACTAATATTTAAATAATAATATAAATTATTATACCACTAATAATAGTAAATAATGACTATTACAATGACAGGCACTGTGCTCAATGCCTTGTATGCCTGTCTTACCTTGATTTCTGACATCTGACATGTGCTATGAAGTAGGTACTATCATTACCCCATGTGACAGCTGAGGCAATTGGTCAAGTTCATCTACTTAGCAAGTAGCAGGTTCAGAATTTAAATACAGTTTCAATCCCAAGGCCTTTGCTCATAATTACTAGGCTGTGCTATTACTAAAAAAACACTAATTAATATGTTGGTATAACAACAGAAGAAGCTTTAATGTTTTTCTAGCCCTGTCTTGATGTACATTTAAACAAAGACATACATAACATTATAATCAGCTGAATGAATGATACCATACTTCAAAGGCTTACTAGTACATAATCCCAAACTATCAACAGTTGTTCCCTGAAGGAAGACACTAATAATAGAGAATGGAAATGTAAAAAGAGAAGGCGACCATTTGACTGTGTTTATATGTACAGAGAACTCAAAATAAAATTTAACAATAACAACAAAACATTAACTACACGTATGTAGAATGAGGGATTATACCAAAGAAGAGCAGCTCCTCCTAAACTTATGACCAAATAGCATTCTTTAAAAATTTTTTAATTTTACTTAGGATGTAATATTAGAGGGATATTCATTAAAAAGTGAAGGGTCTACCCAATAGTTAGATCAGCCCTGGACCATAAAAGTACTTGATATATTATTCGTGTGGTTAAAATATCTAATGTATCCTCAAAGGGTCCTCCTCACATTTATTTCTCTACCTGAAGGTTAAATAAACCTTTAGTCCTTTATTGTAATACTAGGGGCCCGGTGCACGAAGATTCGTGCACTGGGTGAGGGTGGGGGAGTGGGGGGGCGGTCCCTCAGCCTGACCTGCACCCTCTCCAATATGGGAGCCCTCAGGGGAGCCCTCTCCAATCCTGGAGTTTCTGTCTGTCTTTGCAATCATATGAGTGAATGGTCTGAGACCCCCCAACCCAGTTGGGTTTGTTGTTCACAGAATAATAGAGGCTTTTTTTTTTCTTTGCTCCATTGGTGGAGATTTCCTGGATGTTTTAGGATATCTTCCCTTTAATTTTTCCTAGACACTCTGACTTTACTTATGTCTCTCATCTTTGCTTTCCCTCCATCCCCCACTGCAACAGTAACTTGCTCCAGGCTCACTTTGCTACTGTCTAGGAGAACTATGAATCCCAGCATTCCTGGTACTCCCTGCGCTCTGGGCTTCTTCTTCCGGCCCTGGGGCTGCTACCAAAACTACTATTCCCAGAATTCCTGGTGCTCCCCACACTCTGGGTTTTCCCCGACCAAGGGAGCCATGTCCCCCAAAGCCTCTGGCTCTCCTGCTCTGTTCTCCATCTGGTGACCAAGGGAGCCATGTCCCCCCAAGGGAGCAACCGAGGGAGCCACATCCCCACAAGCTGCCTGCTCTCCCACACTGCTCTGTGTATGCACATTATTTGCCATCTTTGTCGGGTTAATTTGCATATGCACTCCTCATTGGCTGGTGGACGTGGCTTGGGCGTGGCTTGAGCATAGGGGAGGGATGGCTAATTTGCATGTTTCTCTTTTATTATATAGGATATCCAGATAATCTATTTCATTTACTAAATGTCAGTTTTGAGAAACAAAACAGAGTGTGAGAGATGTTAAGTTCATTTTCAATACAATTTGAATGAATCAAGTTATCACCAAAATCGTGTACACTATACGATAATTTTTAAATGACTTACTCTTGCAAACCTTGTAATTTTTTATGCACACAAAAAGAAATGCCATTTTGAAATACTGATTGATTTAATATAAATTTCAAAGAGAAAGAGAAAAATGTCTTAAGTAAGGGAATATATTATCTGAGGAAGCAGAGGCAGAGGGAACGTAGTAAAAAATAAATCACCTCCTATCACTTGGGCGGTAAAATCTATAAGGCATGAGTCTTGGAATTGCAGTAACTCTTCCAAATTACGAGGGTTCTATTCCTAAAGTGTAAATTGCAATATGACAAAGACAGCTGCCATGGAATTGATGGGAGCAGCTGCATTCTGCAATTCAAATATGCTCCCTTAGTGGGGTGAGAGATGATTGATTACTGCTTTTCTCTTTTCATGGCAGTGACAGTTTTGGTGGTGATACTCCACTTAGTTCCAATGACACTTTTCAACCTCCTTAGTCTAGTCAACCAGAGGAGCACTCAGAACCTAGGATATTTGCCACACACATTTTCTCTTAGCCTTCTTTTATTAGGCAGAGATAAGACTAGATGACAGTCAAATGTTATAAAAGATAGATTTTTTTTGTTTTTAAAAAATATATATATTTTTTATTGATAACAGTATTACAAATGTCTCCCCTCCCCCCATCACCCTCCATTCAGCCCCTCCCCCCTCCAGGCCTTCACCACCCTATTGTCTCTATCAATGGGCTATGCATATCTATATATATAAAAGCCTAAGCGACTGGTCGACTGGTTGCTATGATGTGCACTGACCACCAGGGCAGACACTCAATGCAGGAGCTGCCCCTTGGTGGTCAGTGTGCTTCCACAGCGGGAGCACTGCTCAGCTAACTGACAGGTGCCAGACACCATGCTCGTGGCTGGCGAGTGCCACTATGGTGGCGCAAACCTCTCCCTAATGGTACTGACTGGGCGTGAGCCTGCAGCAGGTGCTGTGGGGTCAGGATGAGCAGGAGTGGTGTGGTGCCAGGCCCTGGCTCAGGCTCCTCCCCAGCTGCCTGCCACTTCGAGCACTACTACATCCCCCAAGGGGTCCTGGATTGCGAGAGGGCACAGGCCAGGCTGAGGGACCCCACCAGTGCATGAATCCATGCACTGGGCCTCTAGTAAGTATATAAGTTCTTTGGTTTATCTCTTCTCATCCCCCCACCCACACACACCAACAAACATCAAGTGCTGGCTAGTATATGGAGAAAAGGGAACACTAGTTTATTGCTGGTGGGAATGCAGTATGGAATTTCCTCAAAAAATTAAAAATGGAACTGCCATTTGACCTAGCAATCCCACTTCTGGGAATATATCCTAAAAACCCCAAAACACCAGTCAGAAAGAATATATGCACCCCTATGCTAGTAGCAGCATCTATAATAATAAAAGCATAATATGCTAATTAGACCAGATGTCCTTCCCGACATCCTTCTGGACCACCTTCTGGATGAAGCAGGGACAGTGAGGGAAGCCTGGGTCCTGGGTGCCTGCTGGCGGCCAGAGGGAAGCCCCGGGTCCCGGGTTCCTGAGGGAAGCCCAGGTCCAGGTGCCAGAGGGAAGCCAATGCTGGCAGCCAGGGGAAGGAAGGCCTACTCTTGCACAAATTTTGTGCATCAGGCCTCTAGTTATTTATAATAGCTAAGATTTGGAAATAGCCTAAGTGCCCATCAGTAGATGAACGGATTAAAAAACTGGTACATTTGCCAATGGAATACTATGCAGTTGTGAAAAATAAGCATCTTTTACCCTTTGAGACAGCATGGATAGGCCTGGAGACTATTATGCTAAGTGAAATAAAACAATCAGGGAAATACAAATATCACATGATCTCACTTATTTTTAAAATTTTTTAAAATTAAATTTATTAGGATAGATCCGTTAATAAAGTTATATAGGCTGCAAGTGTACAATTTTATGATACATCAACCATTGAATTCACTGTGTACTAGATTTTTAAAAGTATGAAAAAAACAACTAAGTACAACCATAAAATGTTTCTGTTCAGAATATAAAAATGCATTGTGCAGGTATAGAATATGTATGAATTTGGCCTGTGTGTGCCTTTGTCTTTTGTTCTATTTATTTATCTATCTACACTCGGCAACTTTGGAATGAATCCATTATATTCCCATCTGGCATTTTTAAAAATCTGTAGGCAAAGGGAGCTATTGACATCCTTCTCAGCCTGTGCCTTCATGTATTGTGTGGAACTTGCCAGCCTCCAGTGAGTTACGAAGCACTTATTGAGTGAGAAGAAGAGAATGTCATATCTCTCAGCAGCTCTTCCCTATTCTATTTATATCTCCAGAGGCTTCATTTATAATTCAGGAAATTCACTTATCTATTGTAAGACTAAAAAGAAAAAACTCTTCCCCCTGAGGTCTCACTTCTTTCGTGCCCTGTTTTGTCTTGCAAGTTGAATGTGTACGTTGGGAGTCTGGGGAATTGAGGGCAGAAGGAGAGAAAAGATGAGGAGGAGGAGTGGGTGGAATTGACAATTCCATAAGAAAGATATAGCTGTACCTTAACTACATGGGAAACCAAATTTCTTTTAGCTGCTGGGTTTTATATTCTCTGAAACAAGACACACTGCAAGACAATAAGTATTAGAAATGTAAAGCTCTTATTTAGTTTGACTTTCTAATTATAGAACTCATAAAGTTGTTAAAACACTAGTTTTACCTCTTTAATGATTGGCTCATTCCCTTAAGCAAAGTGGTAGTAAGAACACTTAAATCTATTTGTTGCTGGGATGGGGACATAGGGGAAGTTAATTTTGAACATAGAGAAGCACAAAACAGTTAGGTCTCTCATCTGTCCCGTTAAATCACATCCACGGAGACACCTTGTCTCCAGCAAAAACAGGAACCAGCGGGCTCCGGTGGTTACAGTGTGAGAGCCGTGGACAGGCTGTGAGAGTTGGTGACAAAGCCTGGATTGGCCAACCATCAGTGTGACCCCGGCAGGAAGGTCAGACTCTCTGCACATCCGTTTTTTAAAAAACGACCAGATCAATTTGGACAGGCTGTGACTTCCTTTTTGGCTCACAAATGTTTGGAACAGATACGGCTTAGTTTCATTTTTGCTATGACTTTCTTCTTTTGATAAATATCTCATACAGGTATTCATTGTAATCAGTCGCACATGGAGGCATATATCACTTCTTTGTCATTGACAGTTGTCTTTCTCAGGAGTTATTTATAGTTAATAAGCCTTACCACAGACAGCTATATCTTTTTACATTGTTGTCGGGATGACAATTCTCTCTGTATTCAATTTTCCCAATTTTCCCTGTAAAAGTATTTCCGTGGACCCTTATGTTACTATGTCAGATCTGGGGAGCTAATGGCCCCCATCCCAAAGTTTCCTGATACCTTCACATTTTGAGTGCGTTTCCCCCTGTCAGCAAGCATTATATCTGATACAGCATCTTCCTCGGTTGAATTCTCTACTTCTTGAATCATGAAATTATCGTTTCCATTCTCTAAAGACCACTTTCATGCTGAGTATCAACGTGGATACTGTCCTTCACATTCTCAAAGGGCGTGTCTGACAGGGATGATTTTCAAGACTGTGTAAGCTGTGATCTGAGCAAAGGTGAGGGGACTAAATCCATGCCATGCTCCCGATTTGGAGAATTTTGTGGTATTTTTGCTTCTTGCTTCACAGATGAATAACACCTTTTTCTCAAAATAGGCCACCGTATCTTTGATAATCTTTTCCCCCATAATAATGTTAAGCCATCTACTGCTGCTGCTTTGCAGCAGATGCTAGATTATTAACTATTAAGAAGAAGGAACATCACTTATTTCTGTATCTTGAGGGCCAGAATACAATAGGAACTCAATAAATGCGTGTTGAATGCCTGATAACAAGCATATCTCTGAATATTTTCTTCAGGTAATAAAAAGCTGCACTGTTATTCCCTCCATGAGAAACATGTTCAAATGTAATTATTTAGGTTTCAAATAAAATAGTTTATTGCTTTTCTTACAGATCACTACCAAAGTCTCATTTATGAAATGTTTTCTGCCTCATATCACAGCACAGATTTTAATTGCCTTTCACAATATCACACAACTGAGCTAAATACTGGGGTCACATTCTCCTCACTATACCCCCATCAAAAGCAATGCATGACTCAGAATATTTTAAGAGATTGTTAGAAATTTCCTTCTATACTTATTTGCACCCTGATGAATTCCAGGAAAAAACAAATTCCCAGTTTTCTTCTTTTTTTCTTTTCATTCATTGGGCACTAAATTTACTACCTTGTCAAATTTTAGATGATATCATTTTGTATTAACAAAAATACCTCTTGTATTTCATCCATATTAGTTTAAATAGATTTTGCCTTTGTATTTATAACTATCTAATATGTAAAATTTGGAGTCATTTTGGCATATAACATTGGCCCTTGATCCTATATGCTTACTCAACAGATTTCTTTGCCCTTTGCTGTTTTAACAAATGCGATGGAGTCCATTAACTTTGCTCTTTTGGAATTCCCATATATATTCATTACTATGTGCTAATATATTTAGGATGTTAAGTAGCTTCAATGGAAGAGTGAATTTCACCATCTAATTAATAATCAATGGAGTGATATCTTAGACACCTTTAAATGCTTCCACTATGTTTCTAAGTACATTGTTTCATCCATTGCCCACTTTAGATAAACTAGAAGAAAAATAAAGGCAAGAAGATGATGTATTCAAAAAGTTTTTGTGGCTAAAATGTGAGGAGGCCTTTCTTTTAACTATGGTTTTTCCTTTTTTAAATACTCTATTCATTTCAGAGAATGGAGAGGGAGAGAGAGATAGAAATATCAATGATGAGAACAAAAACTGATCAGTTGCCTCCTGCAGGCCTCACACTGAAGATCGAGTCCGCAACCCAGGCATGTGCCCTAACTGGAAATCAAACCATGACCTCCTGGTTCATAGGTCGACGCTCAACCACTGAGCCATGCCGGCCAGGAGGTTTTCCTTTCTTCATTGTGATGCCTGTGCTCTCCCTTGAAGTGAGGTTTTACTTATGTCCTTCCCTCTTGCATTTTCCCCTCTTAATGCACAGTTGGTACTCTCACTGTTCTCTTTGGGGACAGCAATGCTGGGAAACATCTGAGTTGCAAGGTTTAAGCTCATTTCTGTGAAATGTTTGCATTTACTGTACGAGGAAAATAGCACAGGCCTGGCCTTTACAAAGTTCACATTCTAATGGGGGACACAAAATTGTAAACAGATAATTGGAGCACAACTGGTAAGAAAAAGGACAGAGATGGGGATGGCGAGTACAAAGGAGAGTCCCCTGTGGGAGGCAGGGGATAGAAGCCAAGGGAGGCTCCCTGGGGGAGATGTTAGCTGAGCTGAGTATATAGGAAGGTGACCATGAAAGAGGGATGCTTCTTTGAGTTGCAGGGAATGCCTTAAACAGAGGCAAATTGGCAAGAACCAATGTGAGTTCGGTATACTACAGGTTGTTCCAGGTTGCCCAGCATAAAATATGAGCCAACTTCTACCTGCTCTAGTTTTGTCCCTGATTTAATGCCTGAACTAGAATTAAACAGAACAAATCAAACTAGAAGGAGTGAGACAAATTATTTTCTTGACCACCAAAAATCTAACATCTAAATTCTGCACACTAAACTCACCTGTGATCTCCAGTTGGAGACTAAGCTCCACAACTATTATTTTCATGTTTTATTCTGATATTTGTTATAGTTTTTCTTATTCTTGGCCTTGAATTGAAGATGGAGTGTCAAGAGTTTATGGGTTTTGCTAGACTAACATTTTGTCCAACTCAGCTTATTTATATCCTATTTCTACTCTGTGTGTGTGTGTGTGCGTGCGTGCGTGTGTGTGTGTGTGTGTGTGTGTGTGTGTGTTTTAAACACAACAACTTACAATAACAGTTTAGATTTTATGACAAACCTAGAGAATAGTAACTAAAATTTTGTTTTCGAGTACCTTTTTTTTTTTAACAATTTCATCTTTATTTTTTAATTTATTGAATTTATTGGAGTAACACTGCTTAATAAAATTATATTCAGGTATACAATTCTATAATACCTCATCTATGTATTGTATTGTGTGTTCACCACCCAAAGTCAAGTCTCCTTCCATCACCATTTTATGCCCCCTTCCCCTTCTTCTACATCTTTACACTCCCCACTTTTCCTCTGATAATTACCATACTCTTGTCTGTGTCTATGAGATTTTTTGTTTGTTTTTAAATATATTTTTATTGATTTCATAGAGAAAGGGAAAGGGAGAGAAACATCAATGATGAGAGAGAATCATTGATCAGCTGCCTCCTGCACACCCCACACTTGGCATTGAGTCCACAACCTGGGCATGTGCCCTGACCTGGAATTGAAATGGTTCATAGGTTGGGACCACTGAGTCAAGAAGCCAGATTGTTTGTTTTTGCTTAATCCCTTCACCCATCTCACCCAGCCCCCGAAGCCTCCTTCCTCATCTTTAGTATTCTTAAAGAAATGTTTCTTTGATGTATTTTCAGAGCTCCTGTCAAGTTCTTTTTTTACCTTTTCTTTTCTATTAGCCATGCTTAGGATAGTGTTTTAGTGATTTCTGTTAGGTTTTTCAATTCTCACCCACTCTTAAAAAGACACAACCGACATTTAAGATGTATATAAATCTAAGATATGTTCAAGTACAAATGCGGAGTGTCAGTGTCTAATTGGATTATTCAGACTTGTCTGTAGTAAGTATAATGTAGCATTTGGAGAATAGGCAATGCATGTACATTCAGCTGAATAATTGAACTATTAAACAACTGCATAATTAAGAGCTACAGAATGAATAGATTCTCTACAAGAATCTGTAGTACATTAAAATAATGATTTTGTAAGGCTTAAAGCCAATAAAGTCAGATTCCATTTAAATATGTGACTCCAACCACCTCCCAAAAGCAAAAAATTATGTGAAGATAATCACAGATGAGCTTTCTCTGGAGAAATATGTTAAAGACAACCTGATGGAATGAAGCTTTTTGATGATCCCCTTGACCCGGAATCCAGATTTCCAAAATTTTTTTGTCCAATCCACTGACAGCTCTAAGAGAGACACAAAAAAGAGAAAATCACACCCACAATAGCTCTCTGGATTACCTTTTTTTCCTTTTGTGTATGTTGTCAATGTGGTAGCATGACCATTTTCTTGAGATGGTAGCATGACCATTTTCTTGAGATCTTTACTTTGATAATTCAGAATTAGAGCAACTGGGCTTTCACAATTTCTGAATCCCATGTAAATAGGCCCTGTTATAGTGTCTGGAAGAGACAATACAGAAATTGAGTTGTGCTTCAATTTGTGGGGAAAATCTGCCATTTACTTTCTGTCCCTATGTTTGTTCACCTTACAGGGTAGGCCTGAAGGGGAATGTATCACTATCTGGACCAGCTTAGAACTTGACCCTTATTAAGTCATCACAAGACCAAGATATGGTCCAGAATGTCTCCACCACTCTTCTCTTGGTAGAATATGTCACATGACATTTTTAGTAATTGTTTTGGGAAAAGCAGTTTAAAACATGAGGAGAATACACACAGGGCTGCCTTTAAAAAAACTTATAATAGATGTTAGATAGATATTGCTGGGTTGAGCTTATTGTATGGTCAGAAATGCATCTTTTTTAAAAATAATTTTTTTTTCAATTACAGTTGACATATTATATTAGTTTCAGGTGTACACCCTGGTGATTAGACATTCTATAACTTTCTAAGTGATCTTCCAGATAAATCTCATACCCATCTGACACCATACATAATTATAGGAATATTATTGATTATATTCTCTATGCTGTACTCTACATACCCAAGACTATTCTGTAACAACCAATTTGCACCTCTTAATCCCTTCATCTTTTTCATCCATTCCCCCAAGTCCACTCCCATCTGGTAACTGTCAAAATGTTCTCTGTATCTATGAATCTATTTCTGTTCTGCTTGTTTGTTTATTTTGTTTTTTAGATTCAGTTGTCAATAAATATGTACTTTATTGCCATTTAATTATTCATATTTTTATCTTTTTTCTTCTTCTTCTTTAATAAGACCTTTTAACATTTCATGTAATACTCGTTTGGTGGTGATCTGGAGATAAGTCGTGGCATCTGTGGAAAGCCAGAGCTGAACATGACAGACTCATTTACACAGCCAGAGTGTATGTGCAGAACTGTCGGAATTTTATCTCTGCGATAGGGGAGAAGCATTTAAAAAAATGACAAAAACATTCATCATTTATGGCCCATTGTTCAATATTTGATGCATGAATACCATGCCTTTCTTTTATGTAAGGATGTCAAAATCTCCTCACTATCCACCCAATAAGAAATTTGAGTTGAGAACATCTTATCTGGTCATTTTTATAACCAGTGAAACAAATTTGCATGGAAGTTAAAAGTCAGGCCATTATTATTATTTTTTTTAAGTCATGCACCATTTTATGCTATTTCAGGATACAGAGTAGATGTGTTCTTGCTTTATACATAGTAGATGTTTGATAAGGAATCCTGATGGATGAAATTGGCTTTAAAAAATATCATACTATGTTTACATTGAGATCCTGATAATATATAAAATTTAGTACTAGTATTTGGAGACCTCTGAGTTTCAAAAGTTCAGAATCATACCATAAGAGTTAGACAGGAGACAGTATTAGGATTTTTTTCTGGATGATCAAGTTGTCTGATATTTTAAATTATTTTCCCCATGTGTTTCCCTTATAAACAGCAGGTTCCCATAGAATCCTTGCATGTCATGCACCAGATGGTCAGAGGACAGCAATGGAGTTCTTTAATCAAACTGCCCTTGATTTCTGCTGAAGTCATGTCAACAAAGGTTTATATTTAGAATGCAATGAAGAGCATTAAAACAAAAACAATAAAATCAAAAGTTGAAGGACTAGCTTTGTGATGACAGGAAATTAAGAATGTTTCATTTGTGCATTAATATAAAATATAAATTTTCTAATTGTAATTCGTATTTTATAAAAGGCAAGAAAATGCAAGGATTTTAATCATGGTTTGCAGGATGCAGTGATTCTGTATACTCTTAACAAAAAAGGAGGTTAAAAAGCTGCACATATACTGAGTATAGATAAACCAAATAGCTGAATATTTACTTAGGTTAGTAAGGAAAAAATTGGACATTTGGAGATTGAGTTTTTGTCTTACTATAAAAGTATACATTTATATTCCTGATCATATTAGCTGTATTAGAATTCATGAGATCCCGGGAGTGGTTTAACCCAACTGACACTATATTGAATTCAATACATTTTTTTCTTCTCCAACTCTAGAGATATGACAATAGATGTTGTAGTAAAATTCTTATATCTTTGAAACATTGTCACATTAAAAATGAATGAAATATCATAGTTTTTTTCAGTGACTTGCTGTAAGTTTTAATATTTCAGATAAAAGAAAATATATCTGGTAAGGGCTAATATCCAAAATATATAAAGAACTCATGCAAATCAATAGCAAAAGAAACAAACATTCCAATTAAAAAGTGGGTAGATGATCTGAAGACATTTTTATAAATAAATCATGCAGATGGCCAACAGGTGCATGGAAACATTCTAATTATCACTAAACATCAGGTACATGTAAATCAAAATCACAAAAAGATATCACCTCACACTTATTAGCATGACTATTATTAAAAAAGACAAGAAATAACTGTGGTGGTTGCCAGAGGGGAGAGAAATAAAATTCTACCCTGAAATACATGGTTCAGGAATATGGGAGGAGAGCTGGCCTCACGCACAAATAGAATCAAGTATTATCTTCGTATCTGGCCCTATACATTTTCTTTAAATCTTTAGAGCCCTTGATGGCATGATCTTGTCACTTCTCCCCTAATCACTGCCCACTACTCTGAATATACAGTTTGTTCATAGTCTCCCTGTCTTGCTCCTGATAAAATGTAGTTCCAGGAAAGTGTGTTATTAACTCATTGGCACTAAACTGTGTATGATATTTGAATTTTAATAGATGGTAAACCATGGAATAAATTTTCTGACATTTAAGAAATCAGCAGATTTTAGGAGTGGGGTCATTTAAAACCTCTGGAAAAAACTTACCAGTTGTCATCTACTATGTAAATAGGTAAAGTTGACTAAGAGTGATCAGAAGAAATTCAGAAATATATTTTTTCAAAGTGTTTATTATGTATAAATACATGTATTTTCATCTGTATCTATAAATACATACGTATTAAGGAAATCTTTAGAAGAAAAAGAAATTAATAAGTGATAAATTGGAGTACCACAGTAGTCATATTTATGAATTAGCATTTGATGTGTTGTTTTTTAATTTGATAAAGACTATATGTTCGCCCTGACCAGTTTTGCTCAGTGGTTAGAGCGTCGGCCTGAGGACTGAAGGTTCAATTCCGGTCAAGGGCATGTACCTTGGTTTGGTTGCAAGCACATCCCCAGGAGTGGGTGTGCAGGAGGCAGCTGATACATGTTTCTCTCTCATTGATGCTTCTAACTCTCTACCTTTCCTCTCTGTAAAAAAATCAATAAAATATGTTTTTTTTAAAAGACTATATGTTCAAGAAGCTACTGAAAAAAATAAGATGGAAGAACAAAATTCTTAGAAATTCAAAAACACTAATGGATTATTATTTATTTAAAAACAAATTTGATTGAATAAATAATTAGAAAATACTTTGAGTAATGATTTTGTTAATTCATTTTCATCTAGTGTGCATATCTTTATAATTTAACCCTCAAGCTTTTGTTTCTTTCTTCTACTCAGTGTTAAAGAACCCGGTGTGTAAATTATATAGATTTCCCACATCTGACAATAAGTGGATGCGAATCCGGGAGCAGATGTCAGAGAGCATACTTTCTTTTCATGTTCCTAAGGAATTGATCTCTCTTCACATAAAAGAAGATTTGTGTAGGTAAGAGAAAATAATTATGATTATCTTTTGCATTAATAATTCTTTTTTTTCTATAAAATATTTTTTCTCAAAGTATGATGATAACATGAAATTCTAGACCTGTTCAGTGTGGCGGCCATTAGCCCTGTGTGGCTCTTAATCCCTTAAAGTGTAACTAGTCCAAGTGAGATCTTATGTAAATGTAAAATACACAGCAGATTTTGAGTTTTTAGTACACAAACAAAAAACTGATTTCATAATAAGGATTAAATAAAAATATTATTTTTCACTTGCTGTAAATTATTTTTTGAATATGACTACTAGAAAATGTTTAATAACATATGTGACTCTCCTTTGTGGTGTGCATTATATTTCTATTAAATAGCTTGAAGTCCAGCCAATAACCTGAGCTTTGACCTTGCTAATAATCCCTGTGTCTTCACCTCATCTGTTTTTGGTTACAGTTCTGTAAAAAATTCCTCCTTGATTTTCTTTGAACTACTCATCTGTAACAAGACTCTCTGATATTTGTTGGTCTAAAAACTCAAGATGACTGATAAAATATGCTATGTGAATAGACAGTATTGTTGTACAACAAAATTAAATCCATTGCTATAATGAAACAAAAGGATGTGAGAGTGGGTAGTTGATGAGAATTTCTCTGAGCCGTGACTAATCAATTTGTTTCCTGCCTTATATGCCTCTAGTGACTTTAAAAATGCTGAATACTATATTATACTAAACACTGCTAAGGCCCCAAATCTCAGAAAATTAGCAAATATTTTTAATAGTTAACATTTTTTTAATTGCTGTAATACACAGCAGGGTGTGAAATGTTCAAAATTTGCATTTCTGCCTTATGTGCACATTAGTACATCAAGTTACTTAAGAGTATTGGTAGACTTTACAGTTTCTAGGGATGCATATTGACATAAACCAGTGAGCACACCATGAACAAGACTGGTTAAACCTGGCAGTATTGACAGTATCATCATGAGCCTCATAACATTTCAGTCAATGATGGACTGCATATACAACTGTGGTCCCATCTACACTAATAAAAGAGAAAGATGCAAATCGACCGTACCTTCATGATGCCCACCAGCCAATCAGGAATGAGTATGCAAATTAACCCAACAAAGATGGGTTATGCAGGCGCCAAGCAGCCAGGGGCCAGGCGGGACACTTGCATTGTCGCCATGGCAATGATACAGGCTTTCCACACTGCCCCAGCCGCTCTGGGCCTCTGGGCAGTGTGGGAAGGCAGAAAGGCAGTTCCGGCCGGAGTGAAGGCGGTGCCGGCAGCCAGGGGTAGGAAGGCCCATTCTTGCACGAATCTTCATGCATCGGGCCTCTAGTAAGATTATAATGGAGCTGAAAAATTCTTATTGCCCGCTTAATGATGTCACAGCAGTCAGAACATTGTACCCAGCACAAGGCATTACTCATGTGTTTGTGATGACACTGATGTAAACAAATACACTCTGTTGGCAGTCCTAGGAAAGTACAGCACTACAGTCCATAAGACTTGATGATATAATAAATGATTAGGCTACTGATTTATGTATTTACTATATTATACTTTTTAGTAGAGGCCCAGTGCATGAAATTCCTGCACTGATAGGGTCCCTAGTGGCTGCTGGCTGCCAGTCAGGGCCTCCCTTCGTTACACCCCTGGTGGTCAGTGCATGTCATAGCAAGTGATCGAACTCCCAGTCTGTCGAACTCCCGAGGGGACACTTTGCATATTGGGCTTTTATATATGTAGACTTTTGCTTTAGAGTCCACTCTTTCTACTTATTTTTTAAAATGCTATAAAACAACATGCCACGTTATGCTGAAAGCAACCTTTAAAGCAACCTCATACATCTCTTCTTTACTGTGTTTCTTGGTTGCATCATATTCTCTTGTGCTTGATTTAACCTTGTGTTGTTTTGAACAATAACATGCTATACAGGTTTGTAGCCTAGGAGCAATGGGCTAGATCACATAACTTAGGTGTGTAGCAACTATTCCATATATGTTTGTGCAAGTGCACTCTATAATTTTCACACAATGACCAAATCACCTACTGACACATTTCTCAGAATGCATGCATCCCTGTTGTTAAGTGGTACGTAATTGTATTTACTAGGGTAGGTAGGAATGGCTGCACAAATACTATGTATCCAAGTGAGTATCCAAGTGAGTAGAAAAGAAAAAGAAAACAGAACCTGAATTTTAGGGAAAGTCATACAGGAACCTGGATTATAAGAAAACTTCATGGTTCTAGGGAAATAACGATAGAAAGAGAGACAAGAAGGTGATATTTGAGAGTAGCCAAGTGAAGATAATCAACCACAGAAACCTGGCAAGAGCTATTGACTGAGGCCAAGAGTATCTGTGAGATGTACAGAAAGTTAAGCAAACTACTTATAGGAACCAGCTGTAAGAATGAATTAATATAAGCCACATGAATCAATCCTTATCCTCCTAGAGATAGTACTAAGAGTAGTTGGTGGGCAATGCAAATCCCAGGAAGAATAATCAAGATTACATGTTAAAGAAGCATGAGTTTGGATCTTTGAAGTCATAAAAGAATCAGACTATCAGACACTAAGAGCCACTCCAACCAGAGTCATGTAAAGGTCACATTTGATAGAGAAGGGATGGAGAGAATAATTGTTCCTCACAGGGGTTATAGAATGAGGAAGGACTCACCATAGACAAGCTGAGTTAGAGGTGTCAGGCAGAACCCAGCACCTTTATTTCAGCTGAGAACCACACAGGAACTACTCATCTGTAACAAGACTCTCAGGTAAAGCAGAGTCAAAGAAGTCAGGGCCAAGCCTTACCCTATAAAATGGACTTAATACTGCACCTACCTTAGCCAGTCCTAAATTCCCACTAAGATATCTATAAAGACACAGAATGGAAAATGATGAGCTTTCACAAAACACTGGAATCTATGATTAACATAATACTATATATAACATAATTGATGGACCACTAGTACCATTTCACCTAAAAATACAGCAAGCTAGTGAGAAAGAAAGCTAAGAGCCGGACCCCTACTGCTGCCCCAATCTGTCTTTTGTCATCAGTTTGGAAACCCCATAAAGGCTGAGCAGCGGACCTTCTAGTAGTTCTGAGGCCTCCCCAGTGCTCTCTCTAACTCCTTCCTGCACCCTACCCCCATTCATACCTCTCTGTCTGTCCAGTCACTGACAGTAAATCCCAGGGGGAGATGAGGAGTAGAAAATAAGGAGAAAGCAGCCACTAAGTCATGGAATTTGTGTATGCATAGCCTCTATAAGTATTACTTTTTAGCATACCACAAGTGTCGTCTACCCATGCTGTTCTCTTGCCTTTCTCTGTATCTCTTTCTTGCTATGCATTTGTAGCAAAAACAAAAATTGCAAACACATAGAAGGGGATAATGAGCAGTTTTGGTGGAGACAAAGGAACAATGCTTCCAAATTATAAAGTTCCCTTTCAAGGGGCAGAATTAGGGACTGTCAGTGTACACTGGCGGTTGCTCAGAAAAGAAAATCCCATTTCAATCCTATGAAACTAAAACTATAAAAACCTGATAGATTCTGAAGATTCGCTAGGCACTGTGAAGACCAGCCTATTCCATATACATTTTGGTTTCTCCAACCTTTTTGCTGTGTAAATCTCCCATTATTAGAATGTGTTTAAAATTTTAATAATGAATCTTGTGATTTTTATAAAGAAAAGGAGAAAAAAATCATGCTGCACTCAAAAAGGAAATACAAAAAAATGTGGGAAAATTGACTAGTCATCTCAGTAGAGTATGAGAAGGTGTGGTTGTTATGAAACAGGATGAGAAAGCCATAAGAAAAGAACCATCATCCTTTAGGGAGCATGCTGAGAAGGAAAGGATAATGTAGGGAATGATGGAATTTTAAATTGCAGCAGCCAAATTAAATCCACAGAGCCCGCAGAGAAGATTTGACACTGAGAAATCATCTCAGTAATGTGGAAGACAAACATGATAAGCTCCTCTCGAATGCAAACAAAGGTGAAAAAAAAAGTTTACATGGTGAGAAAGGTGTTAGATATTCAGGGCACAAAGCAGTCAACTACCAAATAATTTTAAGTGTTCTTTGGGAAGAACAATTAGTGCAAAAGCTTGAAAAACAAAACAAAACAATGAAAATTTATGCAGTTTTGTTTTTTTCTCTTTTACACTCTAAAATCAGGATAATCTTACACTTCTCTGTGGAAGCCCGTGGAATATCATCCACTGATATTTGAGAGAAAAAGGCTGTGACCCCACTTTATTATATAGGGTCAGGTTATGAATTTTTTATGAATGAAGGCAACGGAAATGGCATACTTATATACGCAGGAGCTCAGAGAATGTCACCCACAAAACTTTCTTGAAAATCTACTTGCAGCTATATGCCATCCAACTGAAAAAGTAATTTAAAAATTATACTTATAATGAATATAAGTGAATATAATAGAAAAATAAATATTATAATATAAAATTAACATGATGTGGCATAATATAATAAATTAAATTAAGAATGTGAGACTGGGACATTGCCTTGCAAAAGGACTTTGCCACATTTTTCTTGGTTGGGTGGAACCTCCAGTCTGGACAGAGCTTTACTCTGAAGTTCTTTTCTCAGCCTCTTTTAACCCTTGTCTGTTCAGATCCCTAAAATCATTTTACTTGCCTCAACCCCCCTCCCACCCCCACCCCCACTTTCTCGCAAACCCATTTATTTTTTTACATTTTCATTTCATCTACTCTAATCCCATGCTTTCCAGCCTGTGATAATGCAACAGTCCACTCATGACTTTTCTGCCAATGGCCTAACTTGCATGGAATCTGTGGCTCAGGTTACAGAGTCACACAATCTGATTGAAAATGTTATAAAATGAAGATTTCCCGAAGGAGCTTTCTGGAGACAGGCTTGAAAAACTGTACTTGTGTGTTTGGAAGGGAAGAGGGGAGGTTCTGCTTGCAAAGTA
>NW_005871049.1:13903475-13906715 GCF_000147115.1 Myotis lucifugus | reverse complement strand
TAGAACTGATGCTCCGTACAGCTACGAATGTAATATGAAAACATGGTGTGCACACGTACATGTCTATGTGGGAGGCTCTGGTCGCCGTACAGTGATTGGCTTTATCTAAAAGGTATACATTTCTACACTAGAAAATGATATTTGAAAACCTATAATGGAACAAAGTTATTTTTTTAAAAAATGCAGTATTTCAGGAAAAAATGATCCTCATGACCCATAAAACTCCCCAGGAAAATATTAGTTTGATGTATATCATGTATTTTTCTCTTTTTTCTTTCTTCATTTCTTTCCTATATATATTTTCTTCATGATCCCAGAGGTGGAGAAAGAGAGAAACTTTCTAGTATATAGTGTTACAAGTTTAGCAGAAAGGATAATAATATTTTATAACAATTAAATACTTTCTTTGGTTTTATATAAAACATGTAAATAATTGTGTGTATCATGTAGAAAAACAATCTTGTAAATTAAATATAAAAAATCTGAAGCAAAATATTTTAATAGGAAAAATGTGATAGAGTTTGGGATATATAAACTTTAAAAGTCTTATTACTACTTCTTTGAGAAAACGCACATGCTTTGTCTTAGATATTTGTGTTTTTAAGTGTTGAACATATACTAAATTCATGGAGATAAATATTTTATTTTAATGAAGGCAAACACTTTTTTGGTGAACACTATATTTTATATTTTATAAAATATAGATTCTGAAGATTCGCTAGGCACTGTGAATATTTCTGTATTTTATATTTTCAGAGTTATATTTTAGAATTCTGATAAAGTGTGTCTACATAGTTATACATTCATCTATTTCTTGAACATAGTGTATTCCTATCAAAGAAAAGTCAGTCAATAAGATATTTTAAAATCCCAGATTGAAAACCTAGTTGCTATATAGAAATATAGGTTTCAGAGATATGTTCTATATGTTTACTTAAATGGTATCATATGCCATTAACTTGGTTTTCTAAGCACTATATCTAGTTTTAGAGAAATGCAGAAGATATTTAATTGTCTGATTTTATACCTTACATTAAAGCATTCTGTGACCATCATTAAAAAATGGGTTCATTTTATTTCAAACTGATAACACTATATAAATGCCTTTTTAAAAATGATAAAAGTATGTATTAGGAATTATAAACTACAACTAGAATATACCCAGATAAATTCTATTTCAAAAACATCCTCACTATACAAAAAGATATACAGTAAGATTTTGCAACATAGTGGCCTGTCTATACAACATGTTTTGGCATTCCAAAATATAATTTATGTTGTTGTTTTTTCCAAAATTTATTTATCACCAGACAAGATTTCCCCTTCCCATGGGCTATAAGGCAAGCGGGACCTCCTTTCTCTCTACTTATCTCGCCTCATCTTCTGCACTGCGCATCTTGGCATGGCTGAAACCTATGCCTTTTACGATGTCTACCAGCATTTGCATACTTGGAAGAAATAAAGGCACACTGAAATCTTTTTTTTTTTTTTACATACAGATGCATTTTTATTGGACATTTTTTTGAAACAGTTCATGTTTCATTTCTGTTAGTGAGCATGGTTTTGCCCATATTGAAAATGGATGCTCAAGCTGTCAGCCTTCCCACCTCTATCCTCATCCCAGATAATGATATTTATGGAATTAGTCTTTTATTGATCCTTAAAAGATTCTTCTACTTTCCCTGACTAGAAAGTACATGAAAATGGGCTGAGAATAGATATTATCACCCAATACAGACCTGGACCACTTTAGTCTCTTAGGCAAAAGCTTTACAAAAATCTAAAAGTATTTTTGTATCTTCCTGTATTTATCTCATGTGTAATAGGATTAATAAAAACATTTTCATTATGGCATTTTTAAATTCAATGCCCCATAGATATAACCCATCTGCCAATGTTATATGAAAATTATTTTGGTTATAATTGGAATATTTATCTTTCCTCAGCAGAGAAGAATCTCTGAGTTATTTATGATTTGTATTTTGATGTGTTTAATGAATAAAATATATTTAATATGTATTTTATAGAATTTTATGTTTTCATTTTCATTAGCTTCTACTTCTTTGATGATTTTTTTTACCATTCTGATACTTGATCATTTACAGCTATTTTTTCTCCTTCAGTTGTTCAAGAAACTTCCTTCTATCTCCAATAATCAGAATTTTGGTGATGTTTCTTGATGGGAGTATTTTTTATTTATTTTGTCTGGCACTTGGATAGTCTGAAAACTAAAGGAGGATGAAATCAATGTTAGAAGATGAGCATAATCAAGAGAGATATGTGAGAGAGACCCTCCAGTGCATGCCCAACACTCTAACCATTTAGCCACACCAGCCAGGACTCATGGGTGTTTTTATAGTGTTGCATCTCTTCCAGTTTGTTTCTCTTTGTGTTCCTTTCTCTATTCTCTTGCATGTTCTCTTTGAGAACAATCTCAAGTCCTACAGATCCAAAAAGGATGCATAAACATATCCCATTGGGACTCCACTGTTGATTCACAACTGAATAGTATTATTTCTTCTGTTCATTTTTTCCATGAACAGAATGTTGATGCTCAGTTGGAATACTGTATGGTATGTTATTTATCATGGAAAGTGCTTTTGCCCTCCCAACTCCTAGTATTAAAGGCAGATGTTGTGTGCCATTAGGTTTGTTGTTATGGATTCTTGGGATCATTTAATGAGAGGTCCTGTAGAGATAGGATTACTATCTTAGCATCACCAAGCTGGCGATAGTAATATGTGTTTGATTTTGCTGTTTGGTTATTACAGTATCCCCACAGAAACATATAAGGCAAAACTCATGCAGAAACATTTTTTGTCTATTGTGCCAAGATTCTTTATTTCAAATGAAATGAGTAGGAGAGAGTGTGTTGTAATGATGAAAGCACAGGATTGGAATCATCATTGATCTGAGTTCAAAACCTACATCTGCCATTTGATATGTACTGATAATATATATTTTTAAATATATATTATCTCTCCATTTCTAGATTTTTTTACTTCTTAGGTAATAACATTATTATTTGTCCTATGGGACTGCTGTAGTAATTAAATAAACAATCAGAAGACTCTAACACTTATAACTATAGAGTTTTAGTCTTGATGTGTGTGTGTGTGTGTGTGTGTGTGTGTGTGTGTGTGTGTGTGTAAGTGCAGCTCTGGGTTTGGAAATTGGCTCCCCAACTCCACTTTCACAGCTATGTGACATGGCAAACTTATCTGACCGCTTTAATTTTCA